>NW_013666245.1:199723-228988 GCF_000517525.1 Limulus polyphemus
CACTTTTTTCTAAATAACGAGATTGATTGTCACTTTTAACTAAATAACGAGATTGACTGTCACTTTTAACTAAATAACGAGACTGACTTTCCTTTTAACTAAATAACGAGACTGACGGATACTTTAACTAAATAACGAGACTGACTTCCCTTTTAACTAAATAAAGAGATTGACTGGTACTTTAACTAAATAACGAGACTGACTGTCCCTTTTAACTAAATAACGAGATTGACTGTCACTTTTAACTAAATAACGAGACTGACTTCCCTTTTAACTAAATAACGAGACTGACGGATACTTTAACTAAATAACGAGACTGACTGTAACTTTTAACTAAATTGTTTGTTTGTAATTAAGCACAAAGCTACACAATGGGCTATCTGTGCTCTGCCTACCACGGTTATCGAAACCCGGTTTCTAGCGTTGTAAGTCCGCAGACATACCGCTGTGTCACTGGAGGGGCATTTTAACTAAATAACGAGACTGACTGTTACTTTTAACTAAATAACGAGACTGACTGTCATTTTTAACTGAATAACGAGATTGATTGTCACTTTTAACTAAATAACGAGATTGATTGTCACTTTTCAGTTTATGCTGCGCTCAAAGCTGAAAGTGTGGGGCATTTTCAGTATCATCATGTCTCGAACCTTGAACTCTATGATCCGCAATTCGACACTTCACGTTAAGCATAAGGCCGTTTCCTAACATCTTCAATTAAAATGAGGATATTAAGCAGTGGAAACTGACTGATAAAAAAGGATGTTTCAATAGTAAACTTGATGATATAAAACAGCATTTAAAGTGTGGTACAGATAGAAATTCCAAATACCGAAAATGTTGTCTACAGAGTTGAATCACAAATGAGGGCGGAGACCAGTTTTAATATCCCACTTTGTCAATAAATCTTGTTCAAACAACTGCGTAAAGACATCTGTAATTGCGACAGTTCATTATTTCAAACTGGCTGTAAAAAATCATGCCCAAAACTAAAATAGTTGATATTTAAAATTAATTCAAAAGTCGATTCAAGGGCCAAGCCAGCTGAATCAGTTATTGAATGATGTCTATCACAAACTTTTAAACCTTCTTCCGATGGACCCCAGGGGTATAAAGAGACCACATCTTAGATTGAAAATATAAGTGCTTTTCGTATGCACATAACGTACAGAAAAAAAATTGACTCGTATTGATACGAGCTGGAGTAATGCAAATAAACCATGTATTACGCTTTCTACTAACTAAGACAGAGGTTCAGTTTAAGATCCAAAAGCCCACAAAAAAGTCTTTAAAAACACATTCGGTTTATGGGGTTTTGATAGACCATAAATTTGAAGAATCTGGCTGTGAAGCAATTTTAGGTTATTAACGAATAAGAGGAGAATGTGATTTCAGGACTTTGAATGTATCTTGTACTTTATTTTGTACAAACTGGATTGAATCCTGAACGAGTTGTAAGCATGTCGTCAAGTATTACTCGAATCTTTCTTTCATGAGATTATTTCGTGAACTTGGTTGATTGTTTCACAACGATTTAGCAATTTTGCATTAGGTTTCTTACTGTCACTAATTCAACATGGCTGAAATTCGATGGTGGTGAACAGTTCTTAAATCTTAATAAAATACAATTACATCTCGTTTCATTCATCCATCTTTGTCACAGTTTTTTTATAAGCTGTAGAAGGGCGCTTTTTCGGCAAATTAAATGCCATTTTATTTAAAATTTAGAAAAAGAGTATGATTCATGTAGGTAGGTTTCCGTGTTTCTCCTTTATGTGCTTTTCGTTATTCCGTCGTGTTTAGAACAATCCCCGATAAAAGCTTGTAGGCGAAACAATGGATGAAATTAATACAATTTTTGTCTGGAAATGTAGGTTGTTTAGAAATGAAATAATATTTTATTTTATTTTTTAACATTTCTTGATATTTAATTAAAATCTAGGTAATTTATTTCATTCTTTGGATGTAGCAATTCCAAATGTTTTATTAGTCAAAGTAAACAAAATACTTTTCACAATATGAATGCTTCTGAATGCTTCAGCAATTATATATCTTATAATTCTTTTTGGAACAGGACTTTAAATGTATCTTGTACTTTATTTTGTGCATACTGGGTTGAATCCTGAACGAGTTGTAAACGTGTCGTCAAGCATTACTCGAATATTTCTTTCGTGAGATATTATGAAAGAATATTACATATTTATGTATTGGTCGTAAATCGTTTTCATAGTTAAACATTAATTAATAAATCTACAGGAAGTATTTTACACTAATAAGTAAGTGAGATGAATGACTGTAAAGTTTCCGAAACAAGTAATTTTTACTGCTACAATTTTCTTTTGAAGATTTCATTTCTGTTCTATTTGATTTGCAATAAATGCCCAGAACAGTTGCAAATATTTACCTTACGTGCGATTTTTCCTTTGTATTAAAGAAGTATTAAAGCAAGGTTAGTGTTTAATTAACTATTATTACTTTAAAAATTAATTTCAGAAACTTTTTTATTTCGAGGCATTTATAATAGTTTCTAGATGTTTTCTATTCATTTTTGGTTCGGTTTTGTAATCATATATTTAGTTTGACCAATTTTTCAAGATATCCTGAAACCAAGCTGTTAACAATTAATTCTTTGTTTTCAAATTCAAATTGCAAATAATATGTAGGTGGCTTTCAGTTTTGTTTTAGCGCACAATAGACTATTTGCCATCTGTTCACCCCGAGAATCGAATCCCGGATTTTTACGTTGTGAGTCCGTAAACTGAACACTGGTCACTTGGGGGAAGTAGCTGCCAAATAGGAAATAAGAAAATAAAATAATTTTTGAGAGAAATGGTAGAAGTGTATATAATAAAGATGGAGACGAGCTTCTGGATATTTAATGAAAGTTAGTTTAATGTTTTTCATCGGTATAGCTTCAGCTATTTTTCGTCTGTTGAGAGACTAGAATCTTAAAATTGAAAATAAGAAGAACGTTTAAAACGTGTATTTCAAACGTTGATCCTATTCTTACTTTTCAAATTTATTGGACAATTTGCCTTAATTGACTTTTGGAGATTAGGATCTTAATAATTTTACTATTATCTTCAGGAATGATGTGTTCACTTTCTTTAAGGTGTTGATAAAACATATGAGGCTCCTTTAAGATGTTCTTGTGATCTATTGTTTAATTATTTCTTTTCTAGTCTTAACTACATAAAAATGTTGCCGTGTTTTTCTTTTAGGATTAATTCTTTCCAAATACAATTTTAATTTTGTTTCCTAGTTTATGTGTAATCAAAGTATTTCTTTCAATGTTGTGTTTTTTAGTTAATTAAATTCTCACTGACATGATAAGGTTGCAGTTATTGTGATCCTTAGAACGTATATTGCGTTGTACGTCTGAATTTTTTCGGTTGCAGTTATTGTGATCCTTAGAACTTATACTGCGTTGTACGTCTGAATTTTTTAGGTTGCAGTTATTGTGATCCTTAGAACTTATACTGCTTTGTACATCTGAATTTTTTATAGCTTTAATTGTGTTGGTTATTATTTTAACAGTTCTTTCCGAACAATTGTTTTTATTAAGGATGTCTAACATTGACTGCAGTTCACCATTTAAGTTTTTTACGCTATGTATGAAATCAAATGCAAGTCTTGCAACCATTTATATATAAATGAATTTCGAAGAGAAATAAACACCAGAATGAAAGAACATCTTAAAGAAGCCTTATATGTTTTTGAGTACTTCGGAGAAAGCAAACACATTGTTTCCGACAATAATGTTAAAATTATTTAACAGAACCTAATCTCAGCAGACGAGAAGTCGCCAAAACTATAATTATAAAAAACACTAAATTGACATGAAATAACTACCTATCATTATTAAACATGTATATGTATATATTCCTACCCTTTTTGCCAAAATACATTTAGTTATTATTTCCCATTTTAAATCCACCTATAGATTCTGTTATTAATATCATATATCTGTTCATATTGTTTTTAAGTCGAACTTCCCGCTGTTTGACTGTAACATTAATCCTTCGGTCTAAAAGTTGTTTTTAAGTCAATAAAGCGTACATTTGTACTCAAAAAGCTGTTTATTATATCATCAAGAAGGATAGGTTTTGTTTGTTAACATGTAATAACAAATCTTTAAAAATAAACTAAGAAATAAACATAAAAAAATTATTTCATTATTAAAATTCATATTTTCATAGGACACACACAATATTACTGACCTCTTGAAGAACTAGTTAGTCATAGTGTAACCATCCCTCTTAAATCATAATTTTGAAGCTTATATATATTAGCATTTAATAGCTAATAGTATGAAAGGTTTTACTTAAGTCTAAAAATGTATTAAGTGATGATTTATTGTTTTTTAGTTTCTATGTAATCGCTTAATTTCGCAATTTCTAATTCAATTGATTTCTTAAATCGAAATTTAAACGGAGGTGAAAACAAAGAATGACTTGCTTCAATAATTTATTTATGTGTATATTTATTATCTTTAATTAAGCTCCCCTACTAGCTCAGCGGTAAGCCTGAAGGCTTATAACGCTAAAAACCAGGTTTCGATACCCATGGTGCACAGCACAGACAGCCCATTGTATTGCTTTGTACTTAACGAGAAACAAACAAATATTTACTAAAATTGTTTAAGATACTCTTAAAGAACAGGCCTGTAATTGAAAAATAATTGCTCGTCTGCTTATTATAAATAGAAATAGTTCTGGTTGTGTTTTAAATTTCAGGCACTTTATTCAAATTACACACTAATAAAAGATGTTATCCTTCCACGACAACTCTTGGCCATATCTTCAACATTTGCGACTTTCAACTTGACAACAGATCTATTTTCTCTTACTTAAGCTCCATCCTCTTCTCGAATGTAGCCAATACATGCGAGTTGTTTTGTGTTTTCGTTGTATGTATGGGCCCTATAGTGGGTATTTGCTCTTATAAAATTTTTCAAAGACAGCAACTTTGTGTTAAATCTCTGAGGAACTGTCTCGGAAGAGCTGTTTTAGTTTCTATAACCTATATGTATGGATATATGTAAATGTATACAAACAATAGTGAGAATACAGACGTCAATATAACCAGCGTAATTTATTAACACATCGTCGTTACTGTATATACATTTTAGTTTTCTGTCTGCCACCATAGCGCACCAAAATATTTTCATTGTTAAGTACAAAGCTACACAATGGGCTATCTGTGTTGTGCCCATTACGGTATCGAAACCCGATTTTTAAAGTTATAAGCCCTCGGGCTTGCAGCTGAGTCACTGGGAAGTAAGCGCACCAGAAATACATTAGTCAATTTTTATTTTTCTCAAAACCTCTTTTTTTTTAACTGACTAGACATAAAAAATAAATAACCTGCGTGTGTGTGTTTGTGTTTTTCTTATAGCAAAGCCACCTCGGCTATCTCGTGTGTCCACCGAGGGGAATCGAACCCCTGATTTTAGTATTGAAAATAACTAATAATAATTAAACATTTCTCTTAGTTTCCATAGAGAAACAGAAAATCAACATTACTCTGATTCTTGAATCATTTTATCTAACTGCTGGTCCATGGGTATTCTTGAAAACATAAAACATTATTTACCAAACAGCAGATTGAATCATTTAAAATGCATTGTGACGTCGTTGACATGATTGGTTCAGGACTTAGAAGACAAACACTTTAAAGGGCGATATTTTCCTCCTGTTTGCTTGATCTATTCTTGCAACAACAAATTGCAGGATAACTCGTTGGGAAGACGTTAGAGTATCTTAAGATTTCCTTTCAGTTAAAAGACTTATATAGAGCTCTTTATAGTCTATAAGAACATTTTTGAAAACAGTATACGAATACTTTGTATATAGAATATGACTCTGGGATTTTAGATTTGTCCAGAACTTGCGTAATTTCATAAGCGAAAATAGTCTGATTGTGTTTGCTAAATGGATTATTAAATATATTGACGTATGTTATTATGTTTAGGGTTTCTGTCAACAACAGCGATGATCTGACTACAATTGAATAGCTGTTGCCGGGGTGATGGGAATGGGGTTTTAGCCACAAGAAAGAGGAATGTTTGCCACAATCAATAATCTCTTGTCAAGCAGAAGTTAGCTCAGTTGAGACAACACATTTTCGCTGTGCTTGCAACAAGCTACAGAGATTGATACAGAAAACATCTTATCTGCTCGAGCACGATCGATAGCACGTAGATCCCAAGTGCTATTGACGTCGTTAATAGTAAAGACTAAAAAAGGTGTCATTAAACGTATGATGACGGCTGGAGACTGGGTGTCTTTATGAATTTTAAATGGAATTGAGATTGTTTTATCTTTAGAAACGTGTTCTTCGCTTTTGATTTATATGTTTATTAAACATGCAAGAGTCATAACATGTGAATGGATTAAAACATTGTTTTACACAACACTATCCGTATTTTAAGTCATAAAGAGTCTTTTACCTCGGTAATCGATAGGCTTACGTAATAAAACGAGTATCTTTGCTTTTCGCATATTTTACTGTTTGTTGTTTTATAACTAAAAATGATCAGATACCTAAAAATACTGTTTCTAGCAATACAATTATCGAAGGCAACTGGGCGCATGCGCGATAACACATTTAATGTTTGATTTCAAATTGATGCTAGTGTTGGACTCTAGAATGCATGCCAAACCTATACAGTCCACTCACGGTTTTCTATAAGTCAAATTCTGATTAACGCAGAACGCATCGTGTTTGTATACGCGCAGTACTTATGATATGCTGTCTTAAATTGTGTTTTATCACATTATACGTCTTTAAGCAAATCTATTTTTGAGTTCCTGAACATTGGTGTTACGCTTTGATTTAGTGGACAAACATGTGTTATGTCGGGTGCATTGATTTCTTAACTCATATGTGTTAAAAGATCGATTATAAAAAAAAACCTCCAATAGACCTTAGTCAAGATTTAACTTACATAGAATACAAAGACAACTGAATTGTGGTAATACAATAAATGCGTTCATGAGACAATTGTAGTACACCACTCTATAATACTAATAAGAACAAAAAGTATGGGCTTCCCTATCTCATGATTAAGAAGTAACAAGCCTCCATGTTCCACAAATGGGCAATAATTTTGTGCAAACAACTGAGTCACAAGTCTTGAACACGAATTGTTTTCACATAATATTTTTACATATTATTTATATTATAGTTTTATTCAGAATGTATTTCATCGATCACATAACTCGGTACTAGAAATCAGAGAGTAGTTTGTTTTTTTAAGACTTTTAGGCAAAGTTTAAAGATGATATTTTGTTACAAGGTATGATTTTGAGAATAATGGTTGTGTACGTATAGTTAACTATATATTACTACGGTGGTCTTTCGTAACCGATGCAGCTTTCTAAATTATTTTGTTCAATATTCTTGTCCTAGAAAATATCGAAACTATGATTGTCAGAGAGTTTAAATCAATTGACTGGAAAAGACTGAGTTTGATTTCACCGTGTTTTAAAGTATAGTATGTAATGATGTATGTATAAACAAAAAAGTAGGTACGAAATATATTTTTTTAGTCGATGAAGTTTGCCATTTTTTCTAAATCAGTTACTTAAGTGATTTCTGAAAGAGCTCGAAATGTCCCCTATCCCTATACTTTTTTTCTTGTGACACTTTTTGATGTATATAATGTAATAAATCGTCCTTTCTTGTTATATTATATGAAAGTTGGATATATTTCTAATTCCAAACAGTTGTAAGAGATTTAGTTTTGAGCTATCGTCATAAGAAACTGAAATCTGCTTCTTCAAGAAGGTGTGTGGGGTTTGAACTCAGTGTTTACAATCTTATAAACTTTTCAACTTTGATACCTGATTTTTAAACATTCTCCATTAGTTGTTTAACATTTTTTAAACATTGACTAAAGCTGAGATTTACCGCATGGTTTATATCTTGTTGTGGTGATATTCCTTCTAACTTATAATATATTTAAATTATTTTAGTATAGATCTACATTCGAACGACGGCAGCAGCAACGAACATTTGACACACGAGTGTGTGTGCAGTAACAAACATTTAATTCTTGAGCGTTTCGGAATATACATATTCCATCTTCAGCAAGCTATACTGAACAGAATTTTATAAAAACTAATTAAAATACAGAATAAAAGGATGAAGTAAATTACAAGACAACCAAATAAACAATAAATAATAGGATATATAACAATTGTAACAATATTATACAAGTCTTCAGAACAGACTTAACTGTAATTGGCGTATAGTTTTCTGAAATGTAGTTGTATTGTTTGTAATTTCTTAAGGTTAGTTGTATTTTTTCTTCATGTTTTATGGCGAGCTTTAACCAATCAACATTAAGAGCTTTGAATTTTGTTTTATCACTGAGAATACATTGCATTTTGTTAATGTAATTCGGTTTATTATTGCGAACATATGATCGAGTATCAAGCAGAACTGGTAAAATATTATCAAATCCACCAGACTCCACAATTCGCACACATAGTGAAAACAACAACCATCCCATCTTGATTATATATTATATATATATGAACTGCCAACTTAAATAATAACATAGTTTCACTACAGTTAAGTCTGTTTTGAACATTTGCATAATACTGTTACAATTGTTACAATATCCTATATTTATTGTTTATTGGTTGTCTTTTAATTTACTCCTTCCTTTTATTCTGTAGTTTAATTAGTTTTTATCAAATGTTCAAACTTTATAACATTTTGTACCTAATAATCTACCATGTTCAATATAGCTTGCTGAAGATGGAATATGTATATTCCGAAACGTTCAAGAATTAAATGTTGTTACCGTACACACAAATGTGTATCAAATGTTCGTTGTTGCTGCCGTCGTTCTACTGTTCTTTATCAAACGTCGAATGAATCTGTTGCTAGATCTACATTCATTGTAAAATCCATTGTGCATATCCTTTTTAATTATGTATATAAGTGTGACATGATTTTTCGTGAAAAAATAAAAAATGTTAAAACTGGGAACTATGTTTGTTGACATCCTTTTTACTTAAACTTAGCAGATGTTAGCTAGAAGCTATTTGTGAACGTGAGAGCAACTACAACAATATATTTGTCTATTTAATCAGACAGATATGCAGCTAGTTTTCGACACGGGACTATCTTTTCTTTGTGTTTTCGTATTTTGATCAACGTTTGCTGTCTACGCAACCAGCATTTAACATGATGTTTGAAAATACTCATCCAATGCCATGAGTGGAACAACACTTGAAAACTATATGTAAATGAAATTTCTTTTCCTCAAATGCAGCATTTATTTAAACACCTGTTTTCCTTTAATGTTAAGAACTTTATTTTATTTTCATTTCGTTGATAGAGAGTACATAATTTTGGTATATTTTATTTCATAAGAGAAACTTTGGAGAATTAAACTAATATCATTAGCACCTATTACTTTGTATTCCTTCTGCAGTATTGAGAATTAGGGTTTTGTAATGACTTTGCTTTTAATCCAAGAAAAAACAAGTGAGTGTCTCGCCCTTGCTTTTAAAAAAAGACATATCTGTTATTGGGGAAGCTAGTTTTTAATATAAATGTCAAAAAATGGTGAAGTATTATCATTAGCAACGTTTCCATGTGCAGTTATCTTCTATTCAAGATTTCATAAGATTTGCTCTCCAGTGGCTCAGTGGTAAGTCTAAAGGCTTTTAATGCTAAACACCGGGTTTCGATGCCTGTTATAGGCACAACACAGATAGTCTATTGTGTAGCTTTGCGCTTAACAACAACATAAATGAAATAAATCAAAAGACATAGCGGGAGTACAGATTTATTCTTAAGAATCTCTATTGTGTATTTGATTCTGATAACATGATCGCATCATGTACGTTTGAAGAGCTTCCTTGTTATTGATTTTTCTTTTTTTAGAAATTGCAAGGAATGGGGAATTACATGTAGCTTGATCGGACGCTTCGTTTCTTAACAGTGCCGTATCTGAGCATGAACTGAAAACTATATCTCAAGTTTGATTTCTGCTTTGTAATCTGTGCTGCTGGTGATATTTGAATGGATAATATTTTTCATAGGTTACATTTATTGTTTCTCATAGTTTGAAAAAGTGATTTCTTTTTTGCTCTTATATGATAATTCTATTGTTTAAATTTGTTTCCTTCATAAAATAAAAATTACATTGATTCTGTTGAGCAACGAAAATAATGACGAAGACAGTACAATCAGATTCGGGATAGCACTAAAACGAAAAATTCTAATAGTAGCGTTATCAGTTCGGGTAACCCAGAGAAAAAAAAATGCTTGCAGCATGATCACTTTAGATAAACAAGAGAACAGAATATTTGATAGCATGAACAGTTTAGGCTAACTATAGAACGAGAGATTCTAGCAATATGGACAGTTTAGACAATAGAATAAGTAATTCTAGTAGTATGGTCAGTTTATGTAAAAAGGAGAAAGATAACATTTGATAGGACGATCAGCTTATTTAAACAAGAGAACAAGATCGTTTGAGTAAACAAAATAATGAGATTGTCTTACAGGATGATCAGTTTTGATAAACAAGAGAATGAGATTGTCTGGCAGCATGATCAGTTTCGGTAAACAAAACATGGTCAACTTATGTAAACAAGAGAACGAGATTGTCTGGCAGTATTATCAGTTTCAGTAAATAAAAGAATGATCAGCTTAGGTTAGCAAGAGAACAAGAAATTCTTGCAGCATGTTCAGTTTGGGTGAATAAAGATATTAATTTCATTGTTACAGAACAGATGTAAGATATGGCGTAAACTAATTTCTTTTAGCTGTGTTTCAACGACACAAAGTTTTTCTCTCGTTTGCAATTTACATTTATGTCTCCAAAAGTGGTTACCATTTTAAACGTTTTGTTCTGAAAAGAAATTCCCTTTAAAGAAGTTAACAGAAAACAGTCTTCTGAAGAGAGTCTTACTAATACAATGAAATGGAAGATCTTATGAAAGGAAGCCCAGAATTAGAAACGATAGTTCAGAAACATGTAATTCCACCATCAATCCTACACACACACACACACATATATATATATAACGCACAAAACTTTGTGTTTCTGTCTTTTTTGTTCTTAACTTTGTGGGATGATAGTTTGGAACAAGGGGCATGTTAATGGGGCTTCACAACCCCTCCACCCACACTATTGATGTTACTGAGCATTTATTACCTTTGACATAAAGTGAACGTTAACTACATTCATATATAGCGCCACGTTCTTACACCAAACAAAAAGTAATAATCAAACTTTCCGCCTCCCGGTGGGACAATGGTAAGTCTTCGAATTTATAACGCTAAAATCAGTGGTTCAATTCCCCTTCAGATAGTTCGATGTGGCTTTATTATAAAAAACACACACACACACATTAAATTTTCTATAACACAACATACACACAGTATGGGGGAGGGCACAGAAACATCTTTTATATCTAAGAGAATACGCTAGTACTCTCTTTGAAGGAATGCAATGAGAGAATACGCTAGTACTCTCTTTGAAGGAATGCAATGAAAAAGCCACTATTGCAATAATACATAAACTCATATACAGTTGATACGACAACAGCCACCATAACGCTGATATGAAAAGCCGTTTCTTGAGTTATACCCACTTCTTACTTTGACCCGTGACCTCACAACTTCATTCCATAAAACACTTCTGCGGCCAATGACCGTCAATCAATTAATAACGTGTAACAGTGTGAAAGGACATTAAGAGCTGGGTGTTGAAAGCGGGTACAGAAAGTCTCCTACCGTCACTACTTTGTATAAAGTTACCCTGTCCATTACACAGTGTATACTATGCTTTAAGTATATACATAGTGATTTATTAAAGCTCATGAAAAACATTTGGTGAGGTAATAATGATTACTGTAACAATATGGTATGTTATAGATAAATTACACCTCCCCGCCAAAAAAAAAAATACATGTTCATAACTCGGACAAAGGACGGGTACTTCAGCTTTTATGTATCTATATAACAGATACCGATGTGGTTGTTCACGTTCTATGGCAACAATTCTATCCTCGTGTTCCTGGCCATTATCTTAGCCTGTGACAATTCAGTTGAAGTGTAGTGATTTGCAAGGGTTGATGATGCATAAAATGTATCCCTTTTTGGAAGAGTTATACTAAAAGGAGTTTTTGACATAAAGTTCTATTCTTCTATTATAAAAACGTATAAGCACGAAATTCTAGTGTCTTAAAGAATGAGATATCTGTAATTGAACCGTACTAGCAAAGCAAGAGTAGGTATAATACCAGCAAGCAGAGTTAAAGTAAACAACTTGTACTCGCGCATCATTGTAGCTAAAGTAGAAATCTGTATTAGAATTGTAATATCCAAACAAGATAACTCATATAGATTTAGGTCTACATAAGCTATATAAAAGCCATAGTCACAAGCTTATTCCAAAAAGACATAGTGAAACAGAATAATAGTTTTGAAAAGCTGTACGAGTAACAAATGGAACTGTGTCATCACATTAGACAAAGTATATGCTTCTTTTGGTGTTTAAAAAAAATCCCGATAATATCATTTCATTCTGTAATAATACAACATTTCAAAATTGGTGCAGAACCTGTTACAAAAGCTTTACAAGGATTTATGTGGTGGTAGGTTATGACTATAGCGGTAAGTTAAACTTTCAGAGTGTAGAAAAATGCCAATGCAAAATCTGCATATTATAAAGGAAACGTGCTGACATCGTTATCTCACAAGGAAGTATTTATCTCTTTCCACACGAGCTCGGTCGAATTGACCGAGTTCGTAACCATTTTGTACTCATTACATTTTCCACACTATAACTTATAATAAAGTGCGTGTACTTTCACAAAATTTGGCAGACTTTCAGTAAACATTACAAGACTTTTGTACACAAAATATTATAGATTTTTTAATTGCGTATTTCTGATAAAGATTTGTCTGTGAATATATCGAGTAGTTTTGTTTATACTAGTCAGAATGCAAAATGATTTCCATGTTAAGATTAAAAATACTTTTGTTCACCTTATAATTTATCTGTTATGTTCTCTATCCTAACTCTATATATGGGGTTGGTGAATTTGACCTACCTCGTAACCACCAAAAAATTCTTAATTACCTTTTTTTCGTTCAAGAATGACATGAAATTACATTTGTTTATCCTAAATATCTTTAAACTCGTAACAATACACACCTGTTTATACTTAAATTTTATTATTTTATTGCTCTTTGAACATGTCTAAATTAATATTCCCGCCATAAAGTTTGCAAATCAATTGCCGAACGTGGAGTTTATTCTACCCTATGGAATTTAATAATGCACAGGTTACTCGCGAGCTGCTCGAGAGCGTCCCTCGAGAAAAAGTATTATTGTTATTATTCATTTTACCTAATCTAACCCAACAAGTTTCTAATTTTTACATTTTAGTTACATTTATAATAATAAAGAAAGAATACACATGAAACACAAGAAATAAAGTACTTACCTGAGTCTTTTTTTGGTCTCGATTGATTAACCCTACCTTTCATACTAATGGTACTACTGTACTAAATAATATTTGTTTAGTTGAATAATGCACCAACGAACACAGAATAATAACATGCAAAAAGCAGGCGATGCCCCCTAATTATCATAATTTTTCTGGCTTTCTACCTATGCAACAAGAGCCGTTAAAAATTCTGCTAAGATCATCATTGTGTTTTCCGTGGGAATATAGTATGAACTGGAAGGGAAATGGACAATTTTCTGCAGACAAACACGTAATATAATATGTCGTTTGATAGACTGAAACCTTGGCTTTCTATTGGTTATACATAGTATAGTATTAAACGTCAGAGAGAACTATTGGCAATTTCTGAAAGAGAGGATGTGACAGGTGGGCTCCATTAATAAAATTCGTCCAACCATACATACATCTACGTCAACAAGTTAGTTCCTCTGCAAGATGTATGTTTCTTTGCCTTCAAGTTGCTCAAATAAGCCCTCAGAAGTAGCCATCTGCTCACGGTTTATAGAATTTGGAATGTACGTAAAGAGGATGGGAACAACAATGACCTCACTGCTTTACATAAAAGCCTCTTGCAATGGTTATTCTACTACAGAGCAGCATTCCTTTACAAGACCACCTAACACTGCTGGTAGGAGAAGGAGCTTTAAGGTGTAGACATTAATTTTTTTATCGTATATCGTGTACACTCCTTTGTTTAAACAGCATGTATTGGATAATCACTGCTGTTCAAAAATGTTTCAGATACCAGCTGTAAATAATGCTTGTAAAATGTACATCTGAACCTTTGTTGGATTGCTCTTATAATAGGGTATACATCCAAAGCATTTTGAAGTTTGCAACAAAAACATCTGCAACTGGCGTAGCAGTAGTAATAATTATGCTCTGAGTTTGAAGTATGATGTTGCTAGAAAAATAAAACATAAGTGAACTAGATAAATATCACTAATATCATTCTTCACGAAGAAAGCACACAACCATCTTTTATAAAATAGTCAGACTATAACTAGATCAAATGTTTTTCTAGCTATTTATGCATCCAAAAATGACATGATGAAGCTCCATACCTTCCCTAATCTATTGAAGAATCACATAATATGTTCACTACATCCACAAAAATTAGTTTTTTGGGAGGAGATAATGAAAGCTGAAATAATGCAAACATTTTAAACTGTTATTTCCCATCAGTCATTTAACTTCACCAAGGACAAATTTGAGTTTTTTCTAGGCCTGTTTCGAGACAGTACCATAATCAGATAGTATTTCGTGGCAGTTATCGAGTGCAAGTTATTTTATAGCTCAGGCTATAGCTCCATATTGGGAAATGAAGGGTATAACATTTTTGTTGAGTCTTCTTGATTTGAATCAAATCAAGAAGGCTGAATGAACATGTTACACATTTTTACGAAGCATTAATCACCTCAGTGCAATTTATACAAATTTACACTGTGTTGAGTCTTTGGTATGAATATCAGATTTTAGTGTAAACTAGGGATGAAAGGAGTTGCTTGAGGTTTCAATGGATGGCCCCACTGCATAGTGATTATTCATTGACAAGGTCATGGACAGGTGAAAATATAAACAGGTGAATTAGATACGTGAGCTTGGAGCTGCAATCTACATTTGTGCATGAGGCAGTGTAAGTTTTTTTTTTAGTGTGGCCTAGGGGTTAGCATCTCAGGCTGTGGATCAAAGGGTCCAGAACTTGAGATGTAATAGTGCTGAATATGACATGCTCTACATGTTACAGCTGTGAGTAAATTATAAAAGCAATAGTCATTTGTATTATTTGGTTCAAACGTACAAACAAAAACATTGTGGTAGCACGAGCTGCTTGCTGGCTTCCCTCTTGTCAGATGCTCAAAATTATGGATTGGTATACTTGAACTCTAGGGATCTGTGACCTGGCCATTTAGCCTTAATGTGTATAAGGTTCCATTCAAGCTAAAATTTGCAATTTAATTCAACATTGCAGAAGGTGATGACCTCATGAAATCGTGGAATGTTAAATTTTTATACAGTGAGTTTGCTACTAGGTGGATAGATGATTTGGTGCTTAATGAGAAAGCTTTGCATTGATTTTACAGATATTCAAGACATAATTGACATCTGCCAAATTTTCTACCTTTTGAAATCAGTAGTTATACCAATAAGATGATGTAATGCTAAACTTCAGAATTCAAGAGTAATTGTCAATAATTTTTTATTATTCTGATCTAAAATTACTGAAGAATTCTCCACTGTCTTACTCTCTGACTTGACATTCAATGTCATTATTGTGAATATACAGATCAGGAAACCACGTAACAACGACAGCCGAGTTGAAGTCGCAAGGGAACAGCATGTGTCAGAACTACATTTTCACATTTCTTGTGATGCCTCCAAAAACTGACCACTTTTGTGAAGAGTATGTAACAGTCCTTTCCGAAAAAAGATACTCAGATTGAAGATTTATAATTTCCGATCTGGGAATATCCCTTTTACTCATTGACACTGAAAAGCAAAGTACTCAACATGGTACTCCAGGATCATCCAGAAATGGAACTGCAACAAGTCGTGCCATTGTAAAGGTTAGCAAAGTGCGGTATCTTGTAACAGATAGTAATGATAATGATAATAAATCGAAGTACAGTGGAAAAGCCGTCCACACCCAGACCAGAGGAGGCAAAATCATTAAGAAGGTTCTGTATTTAGAAACAAGGCTTCAAATTATACTTCCCGTTCAACCATCGCATATCTCAAGCAACTGGATAATGAAATGGTTACTCATGCTATTCTATATGAAAACATACAATTGAAGTTGCCATGCAAGTACCCATGCATTTCTGCGTACACCAGATGGATTATAGAAAGCTGTAGAGAGGAATGATGTGATGAAGGTGTGTAATCTCATAGCAAAGAGATGTAAAGCTCTAATGTTTCTATTGTACAATATTCCATGACAGCTGAGTTAATAAGGAGCTACTGTGCAACAGTAAGTAGATGAGGAAAAAATAATTGCTATGCAGACAAAAACTCTAATGAAGTACAAGTTACTGCAAATAAACATAGAAGTGGTAAGAAGAATCAGGCTAAGTTACCAATGCTATACAGAAGCTAAATGTTGAAGTTACTGAAATGGCTATCCAAACAGACAAAAACAGTAGATCATTAAAACTATTACGGTCATCTTTAACATGTGAGAACAACGGGGTTCAACGGTTCACTAAAACTTACTGTGTTTACAGTCTGGAGCAAACTGTAATATAGGAGAAATAAAACATCTAGTCAGCCAACAGATAAAAAAGAGGCGATATCTTCTGTGGATTTACAAATCTACTTTGACGTAAGGTATTTGTTTCAGTTTCTTAAAGGGCAAATACTGTTGTATTAGATTTCTTTATGGTAAAAATCGTTGACGAATACAGTTATATATATTAAATAACAACCCAACAACCGTTCTTGTCAATTTTCTTATGTCTTGAGTCGATGTAACCGTTTTGTTTCTGTCTGTGTCTGTAAACACTTACATAGCCAATTCCGTCGTTTCTAATTTATCCAAAGCAGTAGCCGATTCGTGGCTAACTCACGATTATTCAGCGACGAAGTGCTGCCATAGTTAAATTTATGGCTGAAAAAATATACTACAGCCGTTCCTCGAAACTATGTTGGTACATCAGAATTGTTACGCGAAATATAACCAAAGACAAATATTTGAAGAAGCTTTTAACGTTCCGCATGGAAGTGGAAAACTTGCACAGCAGAGCATTGGGGCAGCAATGGGCTGTTCTGAAACCACGACCCTTTATTATCCGGGGCCATGTATTCATCTACAAAATAAAGAAAAGAAGACCTTCTGCCCCAAAAGTCATCACAATGAACTGGAAATATCTCCTGACATTTACAATATACTAAAGAAAGTTCACAAGCCACGCCTTGAAATCAATTGTTGTTTTTGTAAGAAATATAGGCGAATAAACTGGAATCAAAGCAATCCCATTCAACCACACTCTTATAATTTCACAGATCTAACAGATATTTGTGCTACAAATTATCTTTGGAACCAATGTTCATGTTCATTGGAGACACGTGGAGAATTTAGTCAAGATGTGTGAACTGATATGGACCTTGCTACATCTTGTAGAAACTTGTTACAATAGAAATTGCTGTATACGTACTTATGTATCATTATTGACGATGAAAGTAGTTCAAAGTGCAGCACTGAACCCAGAGTATCGTTTTTATAAAGGGTCATTAGCTCTTAGTAGAAGTTAGCATTATTTCAAATATACCCTCTTTTTTATACTGCTAACTCCATAGTTTACATGAAACTTTCTTAAAAAAGCCGTCGTCCTCTTACGAAAAACAATTTACAAAAATGAAAACAATATATTAAAACAGGACGATTCAAAACTAGATTAACCCCACCCAAGGTTCAAGTATATAATATTAATTACATTTTCTCTCCTTCTGCCTTCTCATAAAAGTCTCCTCCTGAGCGTCATGTCTTAAAATAGTCAAAATGATTCTCTCAGTATTGAAGCTAAGGTACCAAAGGCACAAATAACAAGTATTGGCCCGAAGACATGTACATTTATAGTTGTATTTTACTTAAACTCATCCGAAGACATTGACATGCTTGAATATTTGTTGGTAGCCTTTAGTGCAGAAGGCTTGTTGGTAAAGTGTTACCTATTGATATGTTAATACTGATTTACATACGTACAAAGTTTCTATTTTAAATTTGTTTTGGTGTACCTTGTTGGTTATTTTTAAAGAAATAATGCAGTCTAGCCTAGTCGATTGCGTGTTATATATAAACACAATACAAGATCGAGTTCGGAAGATTTTCATTGTTCTAATATTTTGAGAAAATCAAAACTATGTAAACGCTATGGCATGAAAATTGTAATTTTGAGGTTTAAATAGATATTTGAAGAAAAAAGACTATATACGAAAATACAACCTTCTATCTTGGCATAAAAGACGTCCATATTAATTTCCTCTAGGCAAGTAGGAGCTTTTCCTTTTTGCACTTTGATTTTATATTTTTGTTTTTAAGATATGTTATTTTTTTACCTTTTAATACTCTTCATTTTTGTGCTCCTCTTTCATCTTCACTTGGGTTTCTTTCTCTTTTCTTACTAGTGCCCCCTCCCAGTGGTATAGCGATATGTCTGTAGACTTACAACGCTAGAAACCGGGTATCGATACCTGTGGTGGACAGATCACAGATAGCCCATTGTGTAGCTTTGTGCATAATTCCAAACAAACAAAACAAAAACAAACTTACTAATGTACTCCTTTGAATATCAATGATATACCAAACAGTTTTATAATTTTATTTTTTAACATTTTATTTAATTATCCATTAACCTCTCTTTTCATCTATAGTAAGCAGAATAATCAGAAGAAAATTACACTTAACTGCTGAATATAATATAAAATACATGATCTTTGTGGCGTTCTATTAGGCAGCTTATCAAGTTGAACCTGAAATTGCAATTCTTAACAATATCAGTAGAGAAATATATATATATTGCTAAATGAAAATTAGGGTGAAACATGGCTTGAATAGAGGTATAAATGCATGTATTTTAACATCCACTAAATATTGTCTGTAGAAATTATTTGATACTCTTACAAAATGAGCGTGGAAGGTATTTAATGATTATGTTTCTGACCTTGACATTAAGAGAGATTGAGTTATTCTGTGGACAAGACAACTGAAATAGATAATTAGCAATTTTAATAATAAACATGTAAATAGAGAGCTCCACTTAATGAAGCAGGTGCCGACTATTAGCGTGATTACTTTATATAAATAAATGTAAATTTTCACAGTTGTTCATGAATATTCTCTTCGTGTCATAGATATCTGCATTTATAGGTAAATTTATAACACATGAAGTATATTTATTTATTTTTATCTTATCATAAAGTTGTCTATGGCACAGAAGCAAAAGTATTACAGACCTAGCAACAAATTACTAGACATTTTAACTAGAGGTCTTTTGTCTCTCCCTACCCTTGATAAGTGAGTATAAGTGAGTGCCGTTTTCTTTTTGCTTGAACAATGATATCAAACTGTTGCAGAAGGAGAATAGTTTGACAGAAAGACAGTTGATTTCCTATAGCTATGGTATATATACTGTTCAGCCTTTCGCGCTCACCGACTCTTGTCTACAACAGTCTATCGACGCTGTCGGCAAAAATTGTCATTACAATGATGGTAACATTGGGGAAGAACAACGAGCCTTTTTAGGCATTTTTTTATTTGACAAAGTGTTTAAGATAAAATTAAGCAAAGACAAAACCTAACTTGTAATTGGAGACATAACTTACAAGTGAAAAAAATATATATACAGTGTCTTGTAAAAGTATTCACCACCCTGCAAAATTCCACATTTTTTTGCTGTCTGAGCTTGCAATCATGAAACTTTCAAAGGGGCTTTATTTTTAGAATCTACACAATCTAATCCAAACTGAGAAATCTAAAAAACGCTGATATTATGATAGTAAGTTAGATTTTCAAATAAAATCAGAATATTCTCAATTGCGTAAGTATTAAACCCCTTTGCTACGGCAACCCTAAATTAGTTCAGATGCAAAATATTAGTTTGAAAGGTCACAAAATTAGTGTAATGGTTTAACTTGACTTCAGAGTAAATGCATCTGTTCAAGACACAGCTCACATAGTGATACGACAAACCAAACATGAAGACCAAGGAGCTTTCTAAAGAAGTCAGGGATAAAGTGGTAGAGAAGCACATATCAGGAGAAGATTACAAGAAAATTTCATAGTCGCTGATTATTCCTTTGACTACAGTGAAGTCCATCATTAAGAAGTGAAATGTGCTTCATACCACCTAGTCACTACCAAGATCAATCTGACCTTCCAAACTGAGCAGCCTGGCAAGCAGGAAACTGGTTAGGGATGCCACTGTGAACCAATAGTGACTTTCGAAGTCCATGTCTGAGATGGGAGTCAATGTTCATGCATCAACAATATCCCGGTCTCTACATAAAGCTGGTCTGTATGGGCGAGCGGCAAGAAAGAAGCTATTACTGAAAAACGAATAATCTGAAATCTCCTATGGAGGTTGCAACATAGCATGTAAATTATAATGCAGACATGTGGCAGAAGGTTTTGTAGTCAGACGAGACAAAAATTTAGCTTTTTGGTCTAAAGTCAAAGCGTTGTGTCTGCTGCAATCTCAACAAAGTACATCACCCAGTCCCAACTATCAAGCATGATAGTGGTAGCGTCATGTTATTGGGATACTGATTGTTATCATCAGGGACTGGGAAGCTTGTCAGGATTGAGGGGACGATGTATGGTGCAAAGTACAGGCGAATTCTAGCGGAAAACCTGATTGAGTCAGCTAAGAATCTAAAACTGGGTAGAAAATTTACATTTCAGCAGGACAATGACTCGAAGCACAATGCCCCACTAGAAAGAAGAAAGTGAATGTCCTGGTGGCAGAGTCAAAGTCCTGATCTGAATGCAATGGGAAAATTATGGCGAGACTTGAAGATTGCAATTCATAAACTATCCCATAAACTTAAACAATTCTGCCAGGAAGAATGGACAAACGTTACATCATTCTATTATGCAAAGCTGGTAGAGACCTATCCAAAAAGACTCACAGCACTTATTGCTGCCAAAAGTGCTTCCACCAAGTACTGACTTAGGGGATGAATACTTATGCAATCAGCAAATTTCAGTTTATATATTTTATTTGCAGGTTTTGCTGACATTCAACCTCCTTTACACATAACAGTGTTAAATTTGATCACTAGAGTTTGAATAAAAACAAGTTCATTAAAAAAAATGCTAATTATTGGAGTATTAATATAATGATGGGCTGATTAACTTTAGATGTGGTACATTTAGAAACAGTGAATCGATTAACTTTAGGTGTGATAAGTTTAGGAACGGTGAGTTGATTAACTTCAGGTGTGGTACGTTAGGGAACGGATGATTTATTAGCTTCAGGTGTGGTACGTTTAAGAACGGAGGGGATCGATTAACTTTAGGTGTAATACGTTTAGGAACGATGAGTTGATTATCTTCAGGTGTGGTGCGTTTAGGAATTGAGGATTTATTAGTTTCAAATGTGGTAAGTTTAGGAACGGTGGGTTGATTATCTTCAGATGTGGTACGTTTAAGAACGGGGGTCGAGTAACTTTAGGTGTGGTACACTTAGGAATGGTGAGTTGATAAAGTTTTGGTGTAATACATTTGTAGAGCTGCTGCTGTATTAACTGTGTCATAAATTATAATGTATATTCGTTGAACTGTAGTTTCTGTTTAATGAACTTAAATTATTCCTGTTATTTCAAAAACTCAAGTACAAATGTAGTAACAAGACTGTGTTTAAAACTTTCACGTATAAACCAGTGTAAGAAGTTTTGTGATAAACACTAACTTAAAACCTTGATAGCTGTTAGAATTTTGAACGCCTCAAAATGTAATGTGTTCATGTTTTTCTTTAGCTAAGAATATGATTGAGGAATGCTGACAATTTGATTAATTCGGAAAATAATGATAGTGACATCAGTATACTACCCATGATAATTTTAGTGGTTGTAATATGTAAAATCTTTCAATCAACAATTTCTCTTCATTATAACATGAATATTTTGTCCAAAAGAAAAACTAAAGATAATCCGGTATTGATACTATTTACTTGATCGTAAAATTTGCCATTATACAGAAAAATGGATTTTTTAGATAAATTACAACAGTCTATGTAAAACATGCTTAATCAACCCCAGGAGTTAGGTTCTATAGCAGAATTCGATTAAGAATGGTATCTGCTGTTTTATGGGATAATTATATTGTATCCTACATTACCTTGTCTATGGTTTTACGACTGTCACATGAAGCAGAGATGCCTCACTTACTTTTGAAACAACTCTGCAATTGGTCATTTACAGCGAAGATGTGTATCATGAGAGTAGTTTGGTGTTTTCAAGTAAATTCGTTCCTATTTTTAGAGTGTCTAGACTTGCTATCAAAGTTTCGTCTTTTATTCCTGTGTTTTATTTTAACAGCCAATGATCACACGTCATTTTAACTGTATTGGAATCTTAACAAGAATATTTTAGTGGCTTTCATTAATCATTTTAATAAAAAAACATTTCGTTTTATTGTAGTTTTTTATGATTATAGACAGTTTATTTTACTCTTGAATTCATCACAACTCATTAGGCCTTTCAGACAAGGTGATCAGCCAGTATTTGATTTACTTTTCTGATTTCTCTATAATAAAGTGTCTGTTTTTATCTGACTTCACACAGTATTTTGTTTGTTTCATTCCACCTGCAACAAATCACTACTCTGTTCTTCCAAATACTAGGTTCACGAACCTTTCTTTGTGAGAAAACCAGGTAACTGTGTATTTGGTTAACTCTGAACCTTCGAAGACCATATGTGTTTTAATCAAATCAAGATTTATATTTGTTTCTTCTTTATGTTATATTTTGTATTAAAGTCACTTTTTGGATATCTTGCTTCTAGAAGGATCTTAAAAAAAAAAGGTTGGTTAGAAGGAATCACATAAGTAAAAGCGGAGATACTCCAGAACTGGCCTAATGACGTAGTAAAGTACTCAAACATGAAAAACGTCACTAGCCTAAAGACATAGTAAAATCCTCGAATACCAAACAACAGTTTAATGTTTCTAGTTCATCTTCAAGATCAGTATTAGCAATTCTGTTTTCCATTTTAAACTACATGTAGCACATTACTTGTCGTATACACTTTGGGAAAAAAGTAAAGTTTTATAAAATTCTTGGACCACGAATAAGAATGTTGTGAACAGTTTCCATCTCAATCATTCTGAAATGATTTAAATTATTTATTGAAAATTAAAGTGTCGAACAGCTAAGTTTGTTGACACTTTCCGAGTCTATATGACATCATTAACAGCGAATATCTATGTTAATTCTGGAGTGGGTATACAGTAAAAGTTAAACATTTATAAATAGGTAATGCATATCAGTTCAAATGATGATAGGTAGAAAGAAACCGGAGGGTCGCACGATAAAATAGGCAGAAAAATATCAGTATATGTTGGCTGTGCGTAAGTTGAAATAAACATTAACTTGACGTAATTTTCTCAACACTAGAATAAATCTACTGTATTGCGATTTACTCATCTCGCTAGTAGAAACATAATCCTGATAAGCTTTGTAAAATAAATGTTTTTCGTGATTGTGGAAGTCAAAACACCATAACACGGACTCAATATGATCACAGCATCCCACATTCCTGGTCCTCTGTGACACTGGTAATATTGAGCGACCAAGTGATGTGGTAAACAGGAAGATAAATTATTCTGCTTAACTCTCTCCTGCAGTTGTCCATATTCCTGTTGAGTGTTAATTAGAATACATTTCACGGTGTGCAAACGATCTTTGTATAATATACAATCTAAAGTACCTCAAATCTGGGCATGAATTTACCTAAAGCTCTCCATTGTTTAACTCTCCTATTCGTTTGATAATTGGTGCTTTTGCTCTTTTTTTATATAGATAATCTGCTATTTAATGGTAAAGCTTATATCCTGCAAAAGTTCTGTTGTCATGAAAACAAAATATCAACAACGAATAAATACATTCAACTGACAGCCGTTGTGCATACTTTCAATAAAAATGACGACACCAACGTTTCCACACCATAATAATTATATTTGTATCAGGTTAAAAAAAGAAGAAAATGAAGAAGTAGAAGAAGAAAGAAGAACATTTTTATATAAGTAAAATTATTGTGTTTGTGGTACCGTTGGTGTCGTCATTTTACTTTTCTATAATAACAAATAAATTATATCTTTGTAGTACTCCTTAAATTGTTCTATATTTGATAATATATAACTTTCAGAAATGAGTAATAACTTTCATTGTGATCGGTAATACACGGTTTTATCTATAGCTTGTGTTTTGTGGTCATTAAAGTTTTTATGGGGAAAAGTGTAGTTGCTGTTTTTATCATTGTTGATATAGACATCATTCCACAGCAAAAACAACTATATTCTGACTATGTGCAAACAAATCTTACGTGATTTGAAATCTATCGATGTATGTTGAACCCCAAGGTACTGTGATACATAGTTATTGATAAGGGCCATCCTAACAACCCTGGCTGCTCCTACAATTGAGATGACATCACCGACATGGAGCATTTTGTGTAGCACTTTCACAGACATACCTTGTTAACAGTGATATGAGACATGTTCAGGGTGTATAGTGCCATAACACTTTCACAGACATGTCTTGTTAACGGTTATGTGAGACATGTTCAGGGTGTTGAGTGCCATAACACTTTCACAGACATGTCTTGTTAACGGTTATGTGAGACATGTTCAGGGTGTATAGTGTCATAAGTACATTTAGCTTTTCGACATGTGGAAATTGAATAGAATTCCACTGAAATTGTAATAGCCATCAATACATAAAGTTGTAGAACTGTAAAATGTATTCCTTGCACCCCCGCTGAAAGTGTAGGTTTTCACTCTGTAGTAACTGCAATAGGTCTGTTTTACCATATTGTGTTGCATCAGTTGCCATAGGCAACTTTTGCAGTTTGTTTTGCTAAGTGCATTTTATAGGAATTATCTTTTACCATGTATACTACGAGGTGGGTAACAATGCTGCAGTCTGATGACATCTGTGAATGTCCAACGCAGTGTCTTTCTTATTACTACACACAACAAACATATGTTGTGGAGGTATCCGCAGTTTGGGGCTTTCTGAACTGAATGAGGAACGAAAGGGGTGGTCCAGGACTTTATTTAGGGAAATGTTTTAAACCATAGCTGATCCCGAAAAAAAATATTCAGGAAAAAGGACAAATAAGCTCCTGAATGACCATGTACTTGCAAATCTGTGGATTATTTTAGTGGATTTCACTTATCCTATTTTTTCTACTACAGAACATTTACGTTTTTTTTTCTATTGTAAAAGGTCAGTCTACATCTTCAACATATGATGTCTTTTGTTGACATTCTTCCTCCTACATGTAACAAAATGCTTCAGTTTCTGACTTTGTATAAAGCTACAGAGCCACATGCTGTACTTGGAGATCTTCTAGAGTCTGATAGAATGACGTTTTGTTTTCATGAGACATTTTGTAGGCACTTACCTCATGTTCAGGTCTTCACTATGTTCTCAGCAACTTAGATTAGGACTACGTTCCTCTCGCTTTCCAGCACTCAATAGACCCATCACAGCTCCCTCTATCAACTATAGTATGCATATGTCAAAGAAAGACTTTCGCATTTATAGCTAATCATGCAGAGGGTTTTCCTCTAGCATTCTAGACAATGACACAGGGAGATAAATAACTTGGTTTTGTCATTAAAGATATGTTTTTGCTCCAATAGTGGGTTGCCTTGCTTCGACAGTTATGATGCCATATATATGTTTCAACCAATACAAAAAATATGTAACTGCTTCTGTGCCAAATAAGGCTAGGGAAGCCTCTTGTAAATATAAATATTGCTGGAAAGAGTACACATCTAGGTCATTAACGTAAATAAACCCATTATTAGTGAGGCAGTACAAATTTTACACACGTTTTGTATGTTTCTAGTTTCGGAAGATGAGGTCCTCCATAGCAAACTGTCGTCTCCATATTAACAACTTGCCTGCAAGTATAATTTTTATTCTCTGTAGATGACCTTTAAAAATTAGTTCATGTCGTTTTCGCTATACCCGGTGTGTTAGAGCAGAGCTGAAATAGTGTGTACAGCATTATGTTTTGCCTTTATCTATAACAAGTAATAGGTCTCATACTACCCACAGTTGTTAAAGCCATATTTCCACCATATTTAGGTGTTTTTTAAGATGGTGGATCGTTTTATACCTTTAATGGCATTCCATGTTCTATTTTGGTTTGGCTGATCTATTTAAGACAGGATAGTTAGAGATGTATGCATCTACACTTGTCGATGTTTTTGTTTTTCTGTAGTCTCGTGTAAATAGAATTGTTTTTGCCTTTGTCTAAACATATGTATGCTCTAAGAAAAATTATCCACCAGAAATCAGATTTCTCTGGATAGTGCCACCATAGTTTTGAACATTAGAAATACACGTTTCGAGTGCAGATATCCTTCAACGAATAATAAAACATATAATTCGTTTATGCGATTATAAATTTAATATTTGATGCTGCCATGTTCTAAATACGTTGTTAGGTGCTCTTGAAATAAAAATAAATTCCATATATAATGTAATATCATAAATACAGTTTTAAACTTTAACATAAACGAAAAATCAGAGAAACATTGTCTTCAGTTTTGGTTGAACTTATTCCCTGATTATGTTTTAAAATGTATATTTATCATTATAATAATGTCAAACTAATATACTGAATTTGACGTAATATTTCATTTATATGAGAAAATATATTTTATGTTAATTATTAAATTATTCAACATTTAAAGCCTTTCAAACTGTTTTAAACATTCAACCCCCTATTCTGTATATGTTCCGTAACGTTCAATCACTCAATATAGCTGAACTATTACAAAACTAAACAATAAAAATCCATGTTTCATTTTCAAAATAGTTTAACTGTATGCAACAATGATAACGTCTTTAAAGAATTTAAAGTGTTTAAATCTTCTTCATATGTTAGATGTATCATTTAAATTCTTGCATCGATTAATTACTGGTTCCTCTTCTACAATATAAAGGGAATCATCACTACTGAAAATACGATGGGCAGCATTTCCAAAACAGAAACTAGCGCTTTTGAAATAATATGAGAAATCTATAACTCTGTTTCACTAATTTAAGAATAACATTTTTAAACATCTCAAACACATGTCACAAATTACAAGAATTTATGATATATGCTGCTACACAAAAATTAGTTGTTATATATAAATAACATTTAAAAATTAATTAACTCTATGTACAGTGCATTGAAAAGGTATTCACCCACCTGCAAAGTTCCATGTTTTAAGAAATCTTGAGAAATTTTGAGAAACTGAGAAATCTAAAATTAGAATATTTTCAATCGCATAAGTATTCAACCCCTTTGCTACAGCAACTCTCAGAATCTACTTTAAACTGAGAAAGCTAAAAAACGCTGATATGATGTAAGTATGTTAGGTTTTCAAAGAAAATGATTATATTCTCAATTGATAAGTATTCAACCCCATTGCACCGGCAACCCCAAATCTGTTTAGGTGCAAAAGATTAGTTTGAAAGGCCACACAATTAGTGTAATGGTCTCTGTCTGTGTGTAAACAAAGAGGTTTGACTTGACTTTAGAGTAAATGCATTTGTTCAAGACACAACTCACAAAGTGATACGACAAACCAACCACGAAGACCAAGGAGCTTTCCAAACAAGTCAGAGATAAAGTTGTAGAAAAGCACAAATCAGGGAAAGGTTACAAAAAATTTCAAAGTCGCTGATTATTCTTTTGAGTACAGTGAAGTCCATCATTAAGAAGTGGAATGTGCTTCATACCACCTAGTCACTACCCAGAACAGGCCGCTCTTCCAAACTAAGCAGCCGAGCAAGCAGGAAACTGGTTAGAAACGCCACTGTGAAGCCAACAGTGACTTTGAATGATTTGAAAAGTTATATGTCTGAGATGGGAGTCAATGTTCATACATCGACTATATCCCGGTCCCTACACAAAGCTGGCCTGTATGGGGGAGTGGCATGAGGAAACCTGATTGAGTCAGCCAAGAATCTAAGACTGGGTAGAAAATTCACATTTCAGCAAGACAATGACCCGAATCACAAGGAAAAAGTCACACTAAAAAGAAGAAAGTGAATGTCCTGGAGTGACCCAGTCAAAGTCCCGACTTGAATTCAATCGAAAATTTATGGCGAGACTTGAATATTGCAGTCCATCAACGATCTCCAACGAACTTATCAGAATTGGAGCAATTTTGTCAGGAAGAATGGGTAAATATAACACCATCTCATTGTGCAAAGCTGGTAGAGACCTATCCAAAAACGATTCACAGTACTAACTGCTACAAAAGGTGCTTCAACCGAGTACTGACTTAGGGGGCTGAAAGCTTATGCAATCATAAAATTTCAATTCATATATTTTAATTTCATTAAAAAATTGTTTACATTATTTGTTTTTCATCAAAATGTGACATTATTGGTAGGAGGTGAATACTTCTGCAATTCACTGTATTAATTTGAAGTGTATTTGGGAGCAACTATCTATCTAAATAATAATAAGCAGTTTGTGTCACACTGTCATCAGCGCCTTTTGTGGCGAGTTCATAAACTAAGAGGAATAATTAACTGGTTGGAGATAGGAAGAAGAATATTCATCAAAATTCAAGGTAAATTTAAATTTTGAAATTTATTTAAAACTACTAACAGTGGAAACTTTATTAAATAAAGTTATTTACGTTTTTCAATTCATATAATCTTTTATTCGTTACAGTTAAATCACGAAGTCCATCCGTATTATCTCTTCACTAAAACTGACCTGTTAATATTATGTTCTGAATTATAGTGTACGATTCCCTATATTTTTAACACACACCAATATACTGAATAAGTTAATTTTGAATTCATTTGCTTTGTTGAAATTAGTTCTTATATTACAAAATAACTGTCGCTATTGTAAACCCATTAACTTATATGCATGTTTGAAATAGATCCCCCAAATAAGGTAAATTAAATTTTAAACGCATGCTTAAAACAATTGATCATATTTATGAAAATACCATTAATTGTAGCACGTAAATCAAATTGGCAGTTCTTCATTTCTACACATACATAACGTTAA
>NW_013666245.1:230081-234754 GCF_000517525.1 Limulus polyphemus
ATTTCTACACACACATAACGTTAAATCATATATCCCAATGAAAGTCGAAAAGCTATGTTTAAAACGTTTTAAGTTGTGAATAAATGTTAATTAATAGATTTTCAAATAGAAAAAACACGAGAAATACTGATCATATTTTCACTGTCAATGCAATGTGTAAAGAAATATTGTGAAACAAAAATGTGTTTTTAATGTTAATAAAATTATTGTTAATTAATTTATAGCAATCTTTACGAGTGTTATTAACACTCGTCATTTTTGACGGGCTATACACTAGTAGAATTATAATAAACAGTATGTGTTTCTCAGATCAAACAAGATATAAAAATTATTATTTGACTAAAGTTGAATAACTAATGTAACTAATCAAAAGTAATTCACACTTTGCATGTGAAACAAATATAACATTCGCAAAAATCCAGTTCTATTTCTAAACTACCTCACACGTGATACTAAAAATAAACGACCTTATAACACCAAAATGTTGTTTTTATTTAACTAAACATTCAACGTTTCGCTTTACAGCTTTTTCAGGAGCGTTCACTAATACACAAACTGAAACTTCTTCTATACACTAATGCACTACGGAAATTAAATAATACCTCACACTTAGCTTGTAAACCAAATAACATTGGTTAGTAGTTCAAAATTATGGATGTATGTGCCTCAGTCCTATGGGTACTTAACCCGCTTGTTTATCCTATGAGTGCATTAGGTGTCGTTCATGGAAAACAAAACAATACCAGCGCAAAATGTTTTTTTTTCTTTACTATTTTTAAACAAATACACACTTAAAGAAAGTTTTAAGCAATGAGTTTACATTTTTATTAGTTTCTTATAGCGTTCTGTTTAGTTTTGGAGACAATCTGTGCTGAGTTCTTCATAAGGTTTGAGCACAGAGTTTATATCTACTTTGAAAAACAAATATAACTTTCAAGGAAAACTGTTATTCATATTTACTTTTAATTAATACAGATTTTGGTTGTAAAACAAAATATGATGTCTACAGAATAACAGAATAACCTCTTTGCCAAGTAGCAAGCTGAATTGTATGAAATGTACAAAAGTGAACAAAGCGGTTTTTAGTCAGCTATGGTGAAAGAACAGCTCCTCTTGAAACCGTAGTTGGAGGTGTACTTAACCATGCTCGTTCTTTCAGCCGCAAAGGCGTTATAATGTGACGGCCAATCCCTCTATTCGTTGTTAAAGGAATAACCCAAGAGTTGGCGGTGGGTGCTGTTGACCTGCTGCCTTCTCTTTAGTTATCAGTTTAAAAGTATGGACACTTATTTGTAGACAACTCTTGTATAGCTTAGCAAGAAACTATGAAACAATCAATGTAACATTGACAAGTTTGTTTTAGAATTTTGCGCAAAGTTCGCGAGGGCTGTCTGCGCTAGCCGTCCCTAATTTAGCAGTGAAAGACTAGAGGGAAGGCAGCTAGTCATCATCACCCACCGCTAACTCTTGGGTTACTCTTTTACCAACGAATAGTGGGATTGACCGTCACGTTATCATGCCCCCACGGCTGAAAGGGCGAGCATGTTTGGTAGGATTGAGATTCGAATCCGAGACCCGCAGATTGCAAGTCGAGTGCCCTAACCACCTGGCCATGCCAGGCCACATTGACAAGTAAACGTAATTAAGAAGCGATTTCATTTTATCCAAAAGGCTAGCGGGCCAGAAGAGGATTACATGAGAAGATAAAAATAAGGACTGATCGTAATGGATGTGTAGGAGATGAAACTAGATATTACATGAGAGTGGTCAATGAAAATGTTTTGTATTCGTTTTTGTATATTTGTTTTTTGTTTCTTCTTTTTTTCCTTTTTATATATTTTTTGTTTTGTTTTTTCAACCATAATGTGGAACAACAACAGATATACAGATAGACGGTCAATCCTAAGAATAGATATAGTGTGGTAGGTTCTACATAGGAACGTCTTCATGAGCAGAATCATCTGGTGGCAAGGACAGGCTTAGTAAATGTTTTGCAGGGTGAAAACAGGAAAAGAGAGATGGTGTCCAAAGCCGATATTACGGGTTCGGAAACAACGATTAACATACCATAGTCGAACATTATATAGACGTACTAGAATCTGGGGAAAAGAGGTAAGGTCATAAAGTTCCTGACTTGAACTAGACAGTTGTATTCTGAAAGCTCTAGAGGGTGTGACGCTCCATAATCTGTAGTCTGTAGTAAAAGGGAGGCCACTGTAGAGATTCAAGCAGTATGGCTATAGGTCAGACTAGCTCAATGAAGCGTTATGGGAATATAGAAAGATAAGTGGATTTAAGCCCCAGGAAGTTCCTGTCGATTGTCAGAGAAGATGGAGTTAGGAAAAGACCTTTTGTTCAAAAGCTGCCAGGCGAGCCGTTCAGGTAAGACCTTTGTCATACATATTTTACTGTATTGAAGATCCATATGGGAATATTCTAGATTCAGATATTAAGCAATGATGGTTCACGAAACTGGGTCGAAACTTAAGGCATGCTAGACCAAATATAATGGATTTTACTTTGTTAGTTTTAATGGGAAGGTACCAGTGGCAAATTCAAAACAAGAAAAAATTGACTGCAGCCTGTAAGGCTATGTTAAGAGTGACTTAATCTTGTAGGCGGGAAAAAGAGCTGTGTCATTGGCATATTGAAGAGATGCACTGAAGATTAAAGATTGAGAAACAAATAGCAGGTAAAACAGAAGTGACAAAATAGAGCCCTGTTTAATTCCTGCACTCAAAGAAAAGGAATGAGAATGAACGCCTTTAATAAAGACAGATGCCTATCGTTATAGAAGAAAACAGTGTATAATCCTGACAAAACTAAGTGGAAGTGCCATCGAGTGGAGTTTATAGGTAAGCCACGGTGCCAAACAGTGTCAGAAGGCTTAGATGAATGAAAATGATTCGAGATGGTCCCATAAAGTGCTGATCCAGAGTTGAAGAGTGTGGGTGAAAGCCAGCTTGGGTACTGGTGAACAACGTATGATCTGTAATAAATCTAGATAATCTGTCAACAAGAATTCTTTCGACGGTTTTACTAAAACCACTAGTTAGGCTAATGGGATGATATGATACAACATGTACTGGAGACTTGGTAGGTTTTAAAAAGAGCAAAATATTTGATTTTTTCCAAGAAACACTTACAAAAATAGTTACGAACTGTCCACTGAATACCACGACGTCTGAATTGAAAAAGAGGGTCCTGAGAATTCCGGAAATTCCATATCGAGAAGAAGCATAATGGATCATGCATAATGATGCAATGACGCTCGATGAGGTTTGAAAAATGAAATTGGGATAGAAAATAATCTGGCAGAGATAATAACGGATTCGAGTGTGCCAAGTAAGAGTACAGAGATTGAACTCTAAATGTAGAACAACACGAGCTATGTGAGATGCAAAAAGTCCACCAATTAGCATTGTGGAAATCTTGTATCAAAATGGTCATAAATATACTCTTTGGTCATAAAGTCATAAATATATGGTCATAAAGTAACTCTTTAGTCGAACCTTGATGGGAAGGCAATCACTTCCTACTAGAGAGCATGCTGACGGAAAGAAGAGGGCTAAGATTATTCGAAGCTATTACATCTGGAATAGAGCTGGACTCAGTTTGGCGAAGAGAAGGGAGTTATAAAAAGGAACCAGAAATATGACACAGGTTGGTCCGAAATCGAACAAGTTCTGAAGAGACAAATTTTGATAATTGTTGTCAACTAGAATACGTAACTATGAAACATACGATCCAGGGAGCAGAAAAAATAACGGGATATCTTGACTCCAGAACGAACATATAACATAAAAAAGTGATAATTCTGGAAGGAAAGTACATCGCAACTATTAGATGTCCAGAATAGTTATTCTGAGGAAGAGAATGGATCCTGTAGGGAAGATAAACACGACTGCATACAAACACACCACATTAGCCAATACCAAGTGAATATCATAATGATGAAAATGGTATCCAGATAACTTTGGTGTTTGTAAGGGTCTGAGAAAAGTCTCATTGAACAATATGCAATCATATGTAACCTCGTCAAGAAGTGGTTCAAGTAACGGCAAAATATACATCTCAGACTAAATCTTTGGTTCTTACAGATGACGAATTGAAAATTTGAATTAACACCAGAATAGGTGGCCTGTATTTAGAGTTTAAACATTGCTTTAGAAGCACAGTTAATACCATCTAGGACAAAGGCTCTCTGGTATAGATGGATGTTATGCAGGATAAATTGTAAAGAAACATAGTATATACGTGTAATTGGATCATAGGTAGCAACTGGAGCTACCTTAGTTAAATCACCAAGCTTAGGAGTAGTTTAACTGTAATAAGTTGGGTGGTCATGCTGGAAAGTTACAGCTGGGAGCTGAAGTTAGCTGTGTGCAGTGACGTGTTAGATGTGGGTCTCGACAATAGTCAGGTCATCAGGTTTAGGAGCCAGCTCTACTGCAACACTTGTAAGAATAAGTAGAATGGTCAACTGAAAAGTGTTACACATGGAAGGAGAATCCAGATTTGTACGCTAACGTGCTAGTCGTGGGTCTCGACAATAGTCAGGCCATCAGATTTAGGAGCAAATTTGTTACAATAGTTGAAAGAATAAGTAGGGTGGTCAACTGAAAAGTGTTACAGATGGGGGGAGAATCCAGATGCGTAGACTGACGTGCTAT
>NW_013666245.1:234764-259700 GCF_000517525.1 Limulus polyphemus
CCTCGACAATAGTCAGGTCATCAGGTTTAGGAGCCAGCTCTACTGCAACACTTGTAAGAATAAGTAGAATGGTCAACTGAAAAGTGTTACAGATGAGAGGAGAATCCAGATGTGTAGACTGACGTGCTATATGCGGGCCTCGACAGTGTGGGTAGACTGGCTTATTGGGACATCGAGCAGTGGAGTGTGAGTTGTAGCAAAGACATCTCTCACACTGCAGGATCTGTTTGTTTGTTTTAGAGTAAAGTCACATTGGACTACCTGCTGTGTCCATCGCAGGAAATCGAACCCTGGATTTTAGCGATGTAAATCCGTAAACTGACTGCTGATTTTTACAACTGCGAAGACGATATTACAGAGAACAAGTGCTAATCTTTGTCGCCCTATTTGTTGCAAGCACGAGTGAAAAATGCTACTGTAAGTTATAACATAGAAACTTGTTAAGTTATCAGATTATACGACACTGTCAATGAGATTGACATATTACTGGAAAATAATTATTGGTTCAACTAAGTGAGCTCACGTTAGCGTAGTTAATCGATAAGGAATACTGCATACTCATATAATAGGGTGAGCCAGACTAATAGCGTGAAACCTCTGTTGCTAGTGTAAATTATTCATTTGTAACTGTTCAGGGTATAATTCTGTAAAATTAAAGGATTTTGCATTTGTTTAAAACTTATTAGGTAATAAAGGACATCGTTCAGCCTGTCCATATAAATACCTGCTTCTAAATGGATTATAGCTTAAGGCAATAACCTTGCTTGAAAGCTCCAATAAACATATTTACCTTGGCCTTAAGTCGTAAGCATAAAATTGAAGCTAAGATATTATACGATTTTCCTATTTGTGCACTCTCCTTCTTGGACTACAAAGATTAATTTAAACTCTAAGCATTTTTTTGTGTAGCACTTTAATAAATAACTAAACTAACTTATATATGGATAAAAGCAGAGTAATAAAAATACAAAGTGCAAGAAGATTTATCAGTTAACTAGAAGACGTCAGATCGAATATACACTTTGGAACTGATGGTGTGTTACATTGGAGTGTCATTTGTAATTTTATAACTTTAATCATTTATTCGTGAGTAAAGTATTCAAGTAAGTTAACCCAAGCTTTCTTGTTATGTTTGCATCTTGTTAGTTTTAGTATAAAAATGATCTATCGAGAAATCATTATCATATATTGTAGAAGTAATTTAACTGCACAGTTTGCTTGAAATTTTTTTCGTTGTTACACTGCTTGTGTAGAAACAAGATATCTGTAATAGACAATTGTATTCTGGAATCAGATTTATAAAAACAATAACGGGATATTTTAAATTAGAGCACAACTATTGGTATTTAAGTGTTGAATTTATACTTGAAATCCGTTTTTAGTGCTAAATCTGAAAACAACAACAACTTTATTTAAGTTATTTACTTATAAAAAAAATATGTAAATCGATCAGTTATTCTCCGCTTGATGTGTTAAAGCTATGAAAAAAGTATAGCATTCATAAAATGTTGTGTATTGATAACTGTACAATAATATAAATAGAAGTTTCTAATCTCTGAACTTTTGTGTTAAAGTTTAGTCGAAATTCGTAATTACGTGACTTGAGTTTGTAATATCTTTTATTCAACAATAACATAGGCATTTGAAGAATAGTTAGAATCAGTGTTACTAATTTGTGCTTTTAATGTCCTTTATTGAACAATAACACAATAATTTGAAGAATAGGCAGCATTATTGTTACTAATTATTATTCCATATTTATCGGAAGTACTATTTCCATGTTTCCACGATTAAACTTTTTACTACAAGATATTCAGGAAATAGGATCATGAAGTACGGTCTATTCTATTGATTAACATTGACTTATTGACATTGACCTATTGTCATGAAGCAATGCACAGTTTGACTGTAGGAATATAAGGTATTAAAGGTATAGTAGAAAATAGTGTTAGAAAGAGCAAGAAAAGAATAAATAAGGTGTTCAAAGTGTTACCCACAATGCTGATATCTTTACAACACTACTTCCTGTTTATTGGAAAATAATGAACCACAGTTACGTATTGAAAGTGCTTGCTTACGGTAAAGGAAAATTTCAAGACGACCGGTGTGTGAGCATTATTAACTACTTGTTGGATTTAACATATATTCACTACTAATTAGCGTCACATAATCGTTATATGCAAGAAGAAACTAGGCTGGAAGAGTCGATAACGACTTGAATAGCAACATGTAAACGAGACGTTTAGAAATGATTACCCATTAACGTTTATCAATCCTTTAAAAAAAAAAGAGTGGGAGTTCTTGAACAAAAGGCTTCATCGTTTCTTCAAACTGGATAAATTTCGAGATCAAAGGAAAGAATTAATATATGTCTTAGTGGAGAAAACAGTTCGTTTGTTCAAGTTGCAGATGGATCCAGATGCGTGAAAAAGAAACATATGACCTTTTAAAAGAATAGAATGGCAAAGCATTATTGAGTGATTACTCATCTACGTAATTTTATGTAAAGAAAACAAAACTTAAAAGGAACAACATTTGTATCATTTTAACTGACAAATTACTGTAAAAAGTAGTAATGGTATAAAAATCTCTCTCTCGAATATTTGACTGAAGTTTTAATAACATCTATGTTCTCAATCTCAACTTTTTTTATTAGAAACAAAAGTTACAATTAGTTTTAAGTCTGAAAATTTAATAGTTGCGGTTTTCTTACAAGGAAAGTAACAGTTATTTCATAGGAAAACAAAGTATTGTAGCTTATAACCTCTTGACTATAGAAGAAGTTTAATAAATATCAAAAATAGTGGAACTGAAACTACTTGACTCTTAATATTGAATATACTAACATAAAGCTTATACTAATAGTTTGACTGAATGCTTACAACAAGCTAAGAGTATGATTGAAAGCTTACACAAAACATTACAACAAGCTGAGAGTTTCATTGAAAGCTTACATCAAACGTTACAACAAGCTAAAAGTTTGACTGAAAGATTACACTAAACGTTACAACAAGCAAAGAGTTTGATTGAAAGCTTATCTAGATACTGTAGCAAGCTAAAGGTTTAATGATAACTGCTTGATTTAGAAATTTTGGTTATGAATGATTCAAATTATTAAGTGATCTTTACTTTTAGTCACTAAAAATGCCTGAAAATTTGCATAGTTTTACATAATAAGAATTCCGATTTTTTAAATATTTAAGACGATATATCTTTCAAGGAACGCCTAAAGACTATGTCTTATTTGTTTGAGACTACAAAAAATCCAAGAAAGATTGTTTTTTTTGCAGTTTCTTAGTTTACTCTAATGTAGTTGTGCTTTTATGACCATGGTACTAATACTTGGCAACCTTGCCTGTTGTAAGACCTCTGTATCAGGGACTTTGTCTTGCCATCTTATTCTCATCAGTCGTATGAGACAGTTGAGATGAAAATGGTTAAGATGGCCATTGTATGTTGGCGAAGACTCACATGCTTAAAGTAGAGATGAGTTTAATACAGTTTTATGTACTTTGAATGTGGTCTATAAACTTTTCGGTCTAAAAGGTGTTCTCGGAGTATTCTAAAGGTTGGGCTTAATTTAGTAATCGTATTGGCAACTTCTTCGTCGAAGGTGGCTTCTCTTGACATTGTGCTCCCCAAGTAAGTAAACTTGTCTACTGCCTCAAGGAAATGGTCTTTTACAGATATTATTGGACTTGCCTGTTAGTGGTTAGTACAAAACCTCTGTCTTTCTCAAGCTCATGGTTAGGCCATAACGAGAGCACCCTGCAGCAAAGCAATCCATGATCAATTGCATGTCCTTTTGGGAGTTAGTCACTGGGCTACAATTATCAGCAAACAACACTTCACACATCAGTTCTTCAAGGGCTTTACTACTGGTCTGAAGTCGTCTGAGATTGAACAGTTCTCCATCAATTATTAACCTGATCCATACTCCAGCATATAAACATTTAAAGAAATATAAAAGTATAACTGTAAATAGGATACTGAAGAGTGGCGGTGCAAGAACACAGTCCTGCTTTACATCGACTGTCACCGGAAAGGGCTCTGATATTTTCCCATCTTCCAATATTCTGGTCATCATACCAGCTAGGAAATGTTTAATCATAATGATGAATTTGTCTTAAATTCCGACTTTTGCCAATATCTTCCACAGTCTGTTCCTGCTCACCAAATTGAATGCCTTGGCCAGGTCCACAAAGATGTAGTAGAAATCGGTGTTTTGTTTTATGCACTTTTTCTGGATCTGTCTAGTTGCAAAAATAATTTCTGTTGTTCCTATTGCTTTCTTAAAGCCATATTAACTGGTATGATCTTTTCTACTATGGATTGTATGAAATGGTTTGGTAGTCTCTTTCGAGTGATTACCAGAAAATTGATACTCCAATGGTTGTCACAGACGTATAAGTTCCACGTTCTTTTGTACAAATAAACAAATGAGACATCTTTGTATTGCTGGAGGATCTTTTTTATTGGCTCCACTTCTGTTGGAACAACTCCATCATGTGATATACAAGATGTTCTCCACAAGATTTCTATATTTTGGCTGGGATTGCATCAGAACCAGGTGCTTTGTTATTAGACAACATTTCCAAGGCTTTCTTAGTCTAAGTAACAGTGGATTCCCTAGCGAGAGCTTTAATGATGGGATACTGATTGTTGATTCCAGGTTCAGTAGGCTATTAAAGATGCAAGCCAATTTCTCTAGAGTTTTGGTCTTGTCATTTAAGAAGGCTGATCCACCTGAATCTATAACAGAAAATGGCTCTTCATATTGGGGGCATACACTGTCTTCAGTGAGGCATAGAATTGCTTCATGTTTTTGCTGTCAGAGAAGGACTGGATTTCAGTAGTTTTGTCACTCTACCATGGTCACAAATGGTTCTAAGTTTGGATTGGACTGTCTTGCAGACGTTACGATATGTCTGCTCTTCGATGTTTCTCTTGGAGCAAGTCTTCAAGGTCTACATTGTTTTCGTTGAACCAGTCTTGATGTTTACGAGCGTTAGGCCCAAGGTTTCCAAGACTGCAGTATGAATCGCTTCTTTGAAGCCGATCCAGTTGCAATCAGACTCAATATTACCAAAATATGTGTGCATAAAGGTGGGATTCTATAGATTCAGCAAGATTCAGTTTTGTAGCTGAGATTTTAGGTTTACTGACATTCAACCTTCTTGGTGTTTTACTTTTCCGTGAGGTTTTCTAACTAGTTTTATATAGAATTTGAACTTTGAAAGCATGAAACGATGACTTGTCCAACGTTTTTCTCCCCTCATGGCTTTTGTAACTCTAGCATCTTCTTGACAAAGACATCATCTATCAGGTGCCAATGTTTAAAACGAGGATGCATTTACAAAGTCTTGTTTTTATTTGGTATGTAGAACACTGGTGATGATAAGATTATGCTCAGCACAATTCCTCAGTAGGAATAGACCATTGCTGTTGCATTTCCCAATGCCTTGGTGGGCTATAATGCCTGGCCAGGTCTGGTGGTCTGACCCAACATGAACGTTGAAATTACCGAGAAGGACAAGTTAGTCTTTCTTTGGTAACTGAGAGATGATGTAATCTAAGTCCTCGTATATGTTGTCTTTCACTTCATCTGGATTGGTCACAGTTTGAGCATATGCACTGATAATAATTGTATGACACTTACTAGAAAGAAGTAGACTCAAGGCCATGAGGCAGTCATTTACATCTTGAGGTAAACTTTTCACTTCATTGACAATGTTTAGCTTGGTAGCAAATCCGACACCTGACTTTTCACATTATTCAGTACTTCAATCACTCCAGAAAAATGTGTAGCCAGATCAAGATTCTTTCAGTTGACCAACTTCTGCAAGACATGTTCCACTCAGAGCTATCATGGGGATGTTGGAGCATGCGAGCTCTTTGCCAACCAGGACAGTACTCTGTTATGGTCTCATGTTATTATCACTGTACCTTAATGTTCATATGTTTCAGGCTCCAATGTTTATGGGTTTTAAGGTTTTCTTGTTATTTTGATCACAATGTTGGGATCTCCATTAGCAGTGGTCAAGTGACCAGAGTTTAAGTGAAGCAGGCAATTTTTAAGACACCTTTTCCAATATCTTCCTTATGCCATTGAAGTAAGCACTGCAATTTTAAAGAGGGTTGATCAGTCACTCAGGAGGCTGCCAAACGTAACTGCTGCTTCATTTCAGTGGAGAGTGACTACATGTCAGCTTCTAGTATATCTGCCCCTGCTGCCCCACTGCTCGCCTATCGTCACATGGCTTTTAATGGTGGTTACCTAGAATGCAATGACACCTAAATGTAGGTTTGGTTAAAGGGAAGGAAGGTTTGCAAATCCTGCCTCATTCTTTTGCTCTGCTCCATCTTGGTCTAAGTGGTAAGACGAAGTCTAGATTTCTGGAGATTAAGGATAATACAGTGAATGATCTGCAGTACCTAAGTGCACCCACACTGATAGCCTAAGCATTTCACAAGGATTGCTACAGTGCTTTCTTAGTCTGGAGGGTCAGCATATCTGCTTAATCACCTAATTCACTACAGTAGACTTGAATTGAGAGGGATGATGGGTGTATCTCGTATGTGTGCCGTTGCCAAATCACAGACTAATTGTGCTCATCTGCCTTCTAATGGTATTTCCTCTAAAAAGAGTTTCACTACCCTCCTCAAGCACTCATCCACACGAAGCCAAGCCGTTGGCTCTTCTTGAGGTTACCAGGATAGCAAACCACCACCCAATGTTCGACGTTTAACATATACAGGTTTTACTGCTTATAGCAAGTACACGTCTGATCTGACCTAAATAACTGACACAGATAAACCAAAAATGTTTAATACGATTATAATGAAAAAATAATTTAAAAAGAAACAATCTCATATAGAGATATATGAAACTTAATCACGTGACCTCACACTGCTCATCATTTCAAGATTAAATTCTTCAGAGATCCTCCAAATGAGTATCCGTCTTTTCTCATAGGTAATGGATTTTGAATGTTTTTGATAATAGACTCTTGAGGTGTGAATTCAACGTATGGAACTTCATGTCACATGATTGATTGTTTGATGTTTTATGGCGCAAAACACCAGGGCTATCTGCGTCACAGGTCAAAGGAAGATAGGTATTCCTGACCGTATTGAACATTTTTTGCGCATATTCATAAAGTACAGTACCATTCTTAATTCGTTCTCTATGCTTCATCTCTGATTCTCTTTATTTGCCTTTAAGCTTTTATCTGAAAAGTTTCTTATTTGTTTATGCCGTGATTCTTCCTCAATCTAAAAGAAGTAATAAATCGACAGAATAAATATTTGAAGCAATTTGAATCCATTAGAGTATGCCCAACATACAACGCATACCCAAGAAATATGACAAATGTATTAAATTTGACACGTAATATATAGGGGCTTAAATAATAAAACATTCAAGAGGATTAAAATGGACATATTAAAGCAAGACTAATTTTTTTGTCTTTTATTAAGATGTATGCTATAATTCTTAAAAACAGCAATATTGAATCAGAGTTGGTTGCATTTTCCAGTTCTTTCACCGCCACAACATGGAGGTGATAACTTGAAGGTTTATTTCTTGTACTGCCTAACCTAAAATGAATGGAGCACTTGGCTTGGGAAATTAATAACTAAACTCATTTCCCTGTTCCTAACTAATTATACCAATTTTTAAGTTATATTATGTTCAAGTTAAAGAAACCTTGAAGATAATGTAGTATAAAGGCATTCTCCTCTAAACCTAGGTAAACTGGAAAAACTTTACCTGCAATAGTTACAACATAAAAACATCGTTTTTTTCAATTCGATTTAAAAATTACAAGTTTTGCTAGAATACTAAGGATTTTTTTAATTCTGTTTACGTCATTATTAAAAGCAAAACTGTTTCCTTTAATCTTTTTAAACATCAAATTTATTTCAGTTTTCAGATTTGTTACGCTATCTCGCAATAATAGCACATTGCGCTAGATCGTTCTTTTCTTCTGTTATTCCCAAATATTAATTAAAAATTAGATATTCGGCCCGGCATGGCCATGTGGTTAGGGCGCTCGACTCGCAATCTGAGGGTCGCAGGTTCGAATTTCCGTCCTGTCAGCCGTGGGGCGTTATAAAGTGAGAGTCAATCCCATTATTCGTTTGTATAAGAGTAGCCCACGAGTTGGCGGTGAGGGTTGATGACTAGCTGCCTTCCCTCTAGTCTTACACTGCTAAATTAGAAATGGCTAGCACAGATAACCCTCGTGTATCAAAATTCAGAAGAAACCAAACAAACCAATTAGATATTCATCCTCACGTGCTCAATCTACGTAGAATTGACGGCATACGTACTGGGCATGTGCAGAACACTCTGTCGCCAGAGTGACGAGAAGAATCGGGTTTGAAAGCTTCAGAGCAGGCATGAGAAGATTTACAGAAGAACGCCGACGGACTTGACAGGGATCGTTTCTTAACATTACTGTGGTAAGTTAAACTTCAGATATTAAAAAACACAAAAAAACATGTTGTGAGTCAGGAAAGATAGCCAAGTAGTGTTCATCATTGTAGTGTTTATAATTAGAACAAAGAATAAATTAACTTTTATATGTTTCTAGTTTGTTCACCTTTAATATATGTACAATAGAGAACAAAAGCCGTATTTTAAACGAGATTTCCTATTTGTTTCTTGTTAGACGTTTTCAACTATTAATTATACTCCTGTGAAAGCATTTAATTTTAGTAATTTTCAACATTTGCTTTGAAAATATTATGTTCTTTTCGGTCTATATTTCATTTAATTTTATTTATTGTGGTTTGCTTTTGTATCTTTGTTTTTGCTTTGCATTTCATACGAAGAAGACAGGAAGTACACAATTAAACTTATAAGACAAAAACAGTTATTATTAGGAAGCGCCAGATTGATTCTTACAATTGTGTTTACTGTTTGTTTGTTTTTAGTTATGCACAAAGCTACACAAGGGCTATCTGTGCTCTGCCCACCACGGGTATCGAAATCCGGTTTTTAGCGTTGTAAGTCCGCAGACATACCGCTGTGCCACTAGGGGGCTGTGTTTACTGAATAAATTATGTGTGATAGTTAACGTTTACTACGTCTTCGCCTACATTATAGCTTCAGTATATATCTGTGCATTTACAAGGTAAGTTATACTTTACGGAGGAAGCGAAGTTTGAAAGGAGAAAGAGAATAATTAGCTCAGTGAAGAACAGCACATCTTAGCAGTTAGCGCGTCGCGTTGTGATTCTGAGGATCTGTGGTTCGCGTCCCATTATCGCAAAAACAAATTCGCTCCGAACTTTGGGCAGTCAAATTCCACAATTCGGTCTGACAAGAGTAACCTCATAGTTGGCGATAGCTGGTGTTAACCAGCTGCCTTCCCTCTGGTTTATCACTTGAAAATTAGAGGCGGCTAACGCAGAAAACCTTCGTGTAGCTTCGAATGAAATTCAACAAACAAACAAAAACTTAAACAGAATGTAAACATTGCCACATATTATTTGATCAGGTAGATATGTAGGTTTATACCAATTGACGTTCATAGCACGGTTTTATTGTTTACAAACTTCGTTGAATATTTTAACGAACTAATGAAAACAGTGTTATTTGCTACAAATGTAAATGTCACGCAACAATTAACTGGTATATATTACATAAACGTCAATCGAAGGTATAATTATACACTTATTAAAATCATTTCCTTAAATATCAGCACAACAGAAAAGTTTGCTAGTTTTACTAATAAAAAATGCCAAAAAGAATAAATATGCTTTTTTGACTTTTTCACATAAACAAAAACGTTTTTGTATATACAGGTTTCCAGTTTAAATTAAATTTTTCACTTCATTCTTCAGAATCGAAAATCACTCACGACAATAGTTCTAATTTGCAGTGAGTCCTGATAAGTTAAAATAAATAACTTAGCTTCCCACAGAATGCGTTTCTTTTCTTTATTGAAAATAATTGATACATACTTGTCTTACCAAACCTTACAGAGAAAGACCTCAATATGAGAAAAATATATACAAATGTGTCTGATAAAATTCCATTTCAGATTGAAAGCTGTTCACACTAATATTTCCTGATGTGTTCGTTGAACTGAATTTTTTAAGCTTTACAATGTTGAACTCACCAGAGAAGAAGCTTTTAGTGAAAATAATAGACAAGTACATCCCTCGAGTCACTCCATTTCCTTTATCTTCTTGAAATATATATATAATGTTAACTTTAGCGCAAAAAAAGACCCCTTACAAACAGAAGTATAAGACGTTAAAGCACTTGTCACTGATCAACCAGAAAGAAAGTTTGGGCTTATAGTGCTAACTTCTAAAAGCAGGAGCTTTGAGAAAAACCTTATTTAGATGATTGTTGGCCATAAGATATTGTAACAAAACTTAATATTTTGTTTAAATCATTTTCGACAAAATGCAGAAAACCAGTAAACACATGACCAAATTAAGGTGGTGTTTAAATACAATCCATTATTAGCAGAATGTACGTATTAGAGCATTAAAAGTATTGTGATATGTCTTAAGCCTGATTATTGAAACATAGCTAGCATGTGACTAATTACTTAAGAATAATTACAGATTCGAACAATGTGTCAGGTAAATGAATTTAGTCACATAGGTTTCAATTCTTTAATGTATACAGAATATTTTCTCAACATGACTCTCTCACATATAACTCTGAGTAAAATATTATGCCCTATCTACTTTAAGACGTAAAAAACTCAATAATAAGTAATAAACTCAGCGATAAGGAAGAAATATATAAAATAACTGTTGATATGAAGCCAATTTAAAAACCAAAATCAACTTGTGTGAACAAAAAAATATTTATTGTATTTCTTTAGTACTTGAGATAAGTATTATCTTAATGTTGTATTTATTCTTCAGAAATCTTGTCACATACCTCTTGAACAAGTTTTTCCAACTTATTTTACTTTCGAAACACCCAAATAAAATGTCAATACACCATTTCCTTCCCTTTTATCTCATCTTACAAGCTAATCACAGAAGTTACATAATTAGCTAATTCATAGAGGCTGTAGCAAATTTTGCAGCTAAAGATTTTAAATGTTTCTGATTTTTTGAATATATCATAGGCATATAAACTAATTATGCAACTTATAATAGTGCCTACAGAATAAAGTGAATTAACTGAAACGTTTCGACTACCTAAAATCGATGCATTTTAGTTGATTATTTCTATATTAAGTTTATGGTCTAGGATATAATTATGTTTTGAAATTGAATGTAAGGAAATACTATGCCACAAAATCCAATCAAAATCAAATGCTGAACATAATGTTCGATATTTCATCAAAGGCAATTCTTGCTGTACTGTAAGTATGTGAATTGTTTATTTGTATGTAGTTACTTGTTACTTAATAATTCACACTTAGATTTATATATTTAAGGATTTTTCAAAATTCAGTCAGAACTCAAACAATCAAACACATTACACCCAAAAAATGCTATCCGCGTCCAGTTCAAATATTATAAAATACTCTGACAACTAGCTGCCAGATGAATGTTAACTTTTGTCAACTCTGAATAGTCCATACGTAAATATTCCAAAAGGACAATCCCACCATAAGCTAGTGATATGTTAGTTCACACACTTTTATCTTATTTATATTTTATGTATCACAAAGTACATTTATCTATGTTCTTAATTGTAGACCACTTTAGTCTACTTTATTTCATTTGTATTTTTGTATTTTCTGTTTGAGAATAATGACTGAATTTCTCATTTCGGATAAAGCTGATGTCCGTTTGAATCATTCCACCTGTTACTAAATGACTCACTTCACTGAACAAATCCTGTAAATCTTCCGAAAGGCCATTTCATTAGTTGTAAGCGAACCGAAATCCACTAATAATGCAATAAAAATAGATTTTATAAATATGAGAATTAATTTATCTGACAGGGTCAATAAGTTTTGTACAAAGTTGTACTAAAGAACCTGCAAAAAAGTAAACCGACAGCGGGCGGATTGGAACTTTCAACGTACACAACAAAACACGTCATCTTTTACCGCCAGACAACGCTAACGTTCTTAAAAAGAAGGATGGGGATTTTTTTCTATATATATATAAATATATATATGCTTAATAGTGGAAGTTCCTAGGTTTAGAGCCAGATTTCTCCGCGAAGAAAAGAAATACATATGGGGAAAACGGTCTTCGGATTTAGGACATAAAAATGAACCGGGGAAATATTGTTCCAGGCATATTTAAATGGCTTTTCACTTCACTCTATCTCTCTTGGTTTGCGCTCTAAATTACTTTGTTTTATTGGCATTTTAGACAATGTAGACATTATAGAGTTGAAATGTTAAATGAACTGCTCCTATCTTGCTTCTTACGAAACTACAATCCCACAACATTATGTTTCGTCATCTTTTAAATTAGTAGTAAATTACAATAGAAAACCGTTTTTCTGTCTAACGTGGATGTAGTTTGACCCTGAAGATGACATTGAATAAAGTTCTGTATCTTGTGTGAGGCTGTACTCTGAAGTATCAATTTTATAAGATATATTTACTGTTTGCTCCAAAAGTACACACTGAAGCAAAGAAATTCCACTGTCTGAGTCTACCTTTTCTTGTGTACTAAATAATAACAGTGTGTGTGTAATTCATTGATTTTTTGAGCTCGGATTGTACAATGAATAACATCATTGTGCATACTTCCTAGCTTCCATTAAAACAACCTCTTCATTTTATTTTTCCCTGAAATACTCAATAAAGCATTGTATTCATCATGTAAGATTGGATAATGAAGAGTCCAATGAATAGTTTTTTCTTCATTTTGTTGTAAATTTCGTCTTCAAGTAGACAGTAAATAATATAGTCACGTAATGTTGGATCTGACCATTTTCTCTTTGTTATAGCACGTTTGTTCTGGAATACACTTTAAATACCTTCCTGTTAATAACATTAGATTTAATTCAGAATTTTTCATCAATTAATTTTCTATTTCTAGTGTTTGGTTTGGTCTGAGATACCTTTTAAATGCCTTTCTACTTGTAATGTAAACTTCTGATTAGTAGATTTTGTAATCATTTACGTCGAACTTTATTCTAAAATATCAAGTACCTATTGAACAACCTCATGTTTCTTATGTGTGATTTGAATCTGATTATATCTTTATTTTGATCCCATTGGCCAATTTTATATTCCTTATATGATTATTGATCCTAAAATATCGGTTATAACCATCTTTTTCTGATGTGAAGTTTATTTCAGAAGTATTCACTTACTAATGTTCTCTTTATTAAGTGGAACTTTAGCCTGGAACATATTTAAACTGCATCCTGAATTATCCATTAAAAAATATTTTTCTTCTTGTTAGTGGAGTTTGACTCGAAGATATCTTCTTTGTATTAAGTATGGTCTTGAAACATCAACTAAACAATGAGTAGTTACTGTTAAAATTGGCTGTTCATTAAGTGTGGTTTGATATTTACTGAATTCATGACGATTTTGTCAACTGTTTGTAGCTCGACTTTGAATGATGCACTAAAAACATTCTGCCCACTTCAACGATTTGATCTTAAAGTATTCTATAAATAACCTTATTTATGCCTGTTGTGCTATTAAAATTCACAAGAAGATGCTTTTTAATAAAATTCTGCTTTAGATTTGGTCCCCAAGTATCTTTTCTGTAGTATGCCTACGTGTGATGTTTGACACTGGAGTGTTTTAAAATAATTGTTTTTTGTAATTTTAGTTTTGAAATCTAAATGTGTTTTAAATACCATCAGAAAATTTGCACCAATATGCTTATTAAATAACATCCTTTTTTCTCTATGACATTTAGCACCAAAGAGTTATGCTGTTAAATTTGATACATATTTATTTTTGATAGCACTTTGATACTAAAATACTTTTCTAATAACAGTTTGTGCTAGAGCGTGTCCCAATGGTCAGCGTTCTTGACTGTGGATCTAAGGTTCTGTGATTTTCTCCTCGTTACCGCCAAAAACGGTTATAAGAGTGACGGGTAAATCTCATTATTTGATTACAGTAGCCCACGAGTGGTTGTTGGTGATGTTGACTGATTGTCTTTCCTTTAGTCCAGTGCCTCAAAATTACGGAGGACTAACGCAGATAGCCCAGAATAGCTTTCGATGAATTCAATAAACAACATTTTGTCCACTGTGTGAGTTTTAAAAGTGAAGTGTTTTTATGCCTTAAGTGGAGATTCTTTTTGCTCTTTACTTTTTTCGATTTAAATAAAGCAAAAGGAAAATGAAAATGTCATTTATTTATTTTTATCCAACATTATGCAATGTAACCTCCGTATAGCCCGATGAGTATGATAAGTGGAATAAAGCGCCTCTAAAACATTTATTTAAAAACGTTTTTCCTTTGGGCTTATTTTTCAAAGAAAAGCAAAAAATGAACACAACATCCTTCCGTTTACGTTTTGCATTTTTTGTTCAAATGGTACTAACGATATTACTTGTTCAATCACTACTTAAGCACACCAGTTGATATGAACTACCCCATCTTTATCTTGGTTTTGTCCTGAATTACATTAACCAGGGCAAGCTGAGTTGTTGACTGAGCGCTCGTCTCTTGGGTAAAAATAGTATTTATGGTGCGTAAAAGTTCAAACTAACTTGGACTTAAAAATGGTTCTAAATACATTTTCAAGACCATAACTAATAATTTCATCTGAAGAGCTGTTCATTCTTTCTAGTCGAAGATTCAATTTCGTAAAATAAGTAAATGAATCTTCTTCCCCTGTTATCACTAATGTATAAATCCAATACAAACCATACACCTTTGCCTCAGAATTTTTCAAATACACTTTACTATCCATAAATACATGTGTCTTAGCAAGGCCAAGCTGCCCACAGAGATAGCTTCTCCTGGGCAAAAGTGCATCCCCAGTGCCCAATGAGTAAAACTAACATGGATTTTAAAACTGGTTCTATATACATTGTGAGGATCATAGATAATAATTTCGTGAGTAAAACTCCTCATTCGGTAGATCTTTCTCTGGGAAATATTCACATACTTATTTCTAGAGAAATGAACAACAATAAAAAACTTCTAGTAAACTTCTACTTAATTTTTACTCATTTTTGAAACACAGACAAATGGAATTTTTGTCACCTTACGTACCACATATCACTTCTTTATCAATCTTAAATCAGTATGCTCTGTAATTATGGATTCTAAGGCTCTAATTGTATTACTTATATAACTATAATTACATCTGTATTGATTAACAATCTTAGGATTCTGCAATTTATATATATATTATCTTTCACATTAAACAAATATTTAGTTCTTGGCTCTTCTAAGGCATATGTGTGAATGGACAATAAAATGAACTTGAGGGAAATCTGAGAAGAAATAAAGCTGTTTGATGCAGACTATGATGTATTCTTGTGATAGTTTGGTGTAAGCTATGGTGTATTCTTGTGATAGTTTGGTGTAGACTATGGTGTATTCTTGTGATAGTTTGGTGTAGACTATGGTGTATTCTTGTGATAGTTTGGTGTAGACTATGGTGTATTCTTGTGATAGTTTGGTGTAGACTATGGTGTATTCTTGTGATAGTTTGGTGTAGACTATGGTGTATTCTTGTGATAGTTTGATGTAGACTATGGTGTATTCTTGTGATAGTTTGGTGTAGACTATGGTGTATTCTTGTGATAGTTTGGTGTAGACTATGGTGTATTCTTGTGATAGTTTGGTGTAGACTATGGTGTATTCTTGTGATAGTTTGGTGTAGACTATGGTGTATTCTTGTGATAGTTTGGTGTAGACTATGGTGTATTCTTGTGATAGTTTGGTGTAGACTATGGTGTATTCTTGTGATAAAAGATGAAAACTTCATTTAATTATTTCTTGAAAATGAGCAAAAATCAAATGGAGGTTCCATTTTCTTTTTGATATTAAATAAGCAAGTATTTTTTAATAGGAAAAGCTATATCGAATGAAGAGTTTTATCTCTGTAACAATTATATATCATTGTATTAAGATTAATGCCGATTAAAAAGAAAAAATAATATGAGTATTCTGTTTTTTAAGAATAAGCAAAAATTATAAATATTTTTTGCTTATTTTTAAGCAATGCGTTGGAGTCATTTTCTTTAATTATTTTTATATTTATGAGACTTTAGGAAGTTAAAACTGCTTGTTTATTTGTATTTAAGTACAAAGCTACACAATGGGTTATCTGGGCTTACCTACCACGACTATCGAAACCCGGTTTTCAGATTTGTAAGCCTTCAGTCTTATCGTTATGCCACTGGAAGGCCCAAACGTAAAAACAAACCAACTTGTAAATCGTGTTTTTTTCATAACATTTTGTTCGCTGTTTGAGGTTTGATACTGAAGTGTGGTTTATAACATTTTGTTCGCTGTTTGAGGTTTGATACCGAAGTGTGTTTTTATAACATTTTGTTCGCTGTTTGAGGTTTGATACTGAAGTGTGGTTTTATAACATTTTGTTCGCTGTTTGAGGTTTGATACCGAAGTGTGTTTTTATAACATTTTGTTCGCTTTTTGAGGTTTGATACCGATGTGTTTTTATAACATCTTTTCCGCTGTGTGAGGTTTGACACCGATGTGTTTTTATAACATATTTTCCGCTGTGTGAGGTTTGATACTGAAGTGTGGTTTTATAACATCTTTTCCGCTGTGTGAGGTTTGATACCGATGTGTTTTTATAACATCTTTTCCGCTGTTTGAGGTTTGATACTGAAGTGTGGTTTTATAACATTTTGTTCGCTGTTTGAGGTTTGATACCGAAGTGTGTTTTTATAACATCTTGCTCGCTGTTTGAGGTTTGATACCGATATGTTTTTATAACATCTTTTCCGCTGTGTGAGGTTTGACACCGATATGTTTTTATAACATATTTTCCGCTGTTTGAGGTTTGATACTGAAGTGTGGTTTTATAACATCTTTTCCGCTGTTTGAGGTTTGATACCGATATGTTTTTATAACATCTTGCTCGCTGTGTGAGGTTTGACACTGAAGTGTGTTTTTATAACATATTTTCCGCTGTGTGAGGTTTGATACTGAAGTGTGTTTTTATAACATCTTTTCCGCTATATGAGATTAGAGATTAGATAATGATGTATGAGGTTTGTCTCTAGTCTTCTATAACATAACTTTTACTTTGTTTTGGAATTTAGTCTTCATACACTCGTTTTTTAACATAACTTAGAAATCTGAATTTAATAGCCACTGGTTTTAAAACCAGCATTCTTTCAAATTTTTCGGGTTTATAACCAATTACTATTAAAATCAAATACTTGTTTTCATGTATTTGGTTTGACGCTGAATTATTCATTAAGTAATAAGTTGTTTATTGGCTTGGATTGGATGCTGGTTTTGACTGCACTGTAAATCCTACACTGAAATCTATAATTCTATACTGTGTGAAGTAAAACCCTGAAGTGAACATTTCTATGTGAAGTGGAACACTGAAGTGAACATTTCTATGTGAAGTGGAACACTGAAGTGTACAAATCTCTACTGTATGAAGTGGAACACTGAAGTGTACAAATCTCTACTGTATGAAGTGGAACACTGAAGTGAACATTTCTGTGTGATGTAGAACCCTGAAGTGCACATCTCCTTACAGTGTGAGGCGGTACTACAAATCTTTACCAAGTACCTTTTTATTGCGTAGAGTTAAGTATTCATTCAGAAAATTTTTGCATGTTTTATCCATAGAAAATATCCAATTTTTAATAAAGTGTGTGGTTGGTCTGGAATTAAACAAACTTCTTAACTGATTTTAGTCTTTAGGTAGAATTTTGGCCTTGATGACCATAAATAATTTGTTGGAAATGCGTTTTCTGTATTTACTGCATTTACTTTAACCTGTGACGTATGACTATAATCTGTATGTGAACGCTTTGTGATGTGTTTTACAAAATACTCGCTATTCTGATATATCGTTTATTTTTCAGCTTTTGTTTTTACTCTGGATTCATCAGATCAGACATAATGTCTGATGATCTCACAAGCAGCGAGGAATCTGATTATTCTGTTTTCGAAAATAAAAGTGGATTAGCCGAAGACATGAAGTTCCTGGCAAGCATGCCCGAGTTGTGTGACGTCACCTTTCTGGTGGGTGAAACTAGGGAGCCTGTGTGTGCCGTGAAAGCCGTCCTTGCAGCCCGCAGCAAGTATGAGTTTTTTCAATAGCATGTTCATTAGCTTGTACATGGAAAAGTCTCATTAAGCATTTACGTTGTGCACGTTAATAAATGTAAAAGTATCTTATATCATGCTGAAGACTTGATATCTTCTTACAAAATGCAATTCATTTTAACATATTTCATGTTGATAAACCAGTAAGGATACGTTGCAGTTTTCAGTTTACATACCTTGCCTTTGCCCGTTTTATGATATGGTCTATGGCCATTATGCCTTAAATCTTCAATCTTGCCTAGCGCAAGCGAAAATAAACAGTTATCTTATTCAACAGAATTTGCTACTCAGGCTCTTTCCTTCCGTTTCATCAAGTAATTATGAGTCTTATCGGATATGTGTATGTGACGTAGATAATATGATATTCTCGAATAAAGAGTAGAATGAAAATTTGCTAGGAATTCTTAGACAACTAATTATATTTTATGCTCCAGAACTGTGGAAAAGACTCGTTACTAATTCAAATTCCTAAAATACACAAAGAGACTGGATTCGAATTTGTTATCTCATGTAATATAGACTTTAAGTTAGCCATGAAATATATTTTTCATACCTCCAAACTCTGAGATATGGAAAGTAATACAGATTTATAAGTGCTCCCAAACAACATAGTTGGAAAGCACAACGCCTTCGAAGTCAGAGAAAATGTTTACAATTTTGTGTTTCTAAGTATAAAATACAGTATTTGTAAATATAAAACCAACCTCATGTGTGAAAATATACAAACATGCTTGAATCCCAAGTTTGTAACGTTCAACTTTTGTTCACCAAAATGTTAGATGAAGCATAAGAAAAAAAATCGAAACCTAAAATATTGGCACATAAACAATAGATTATCACATATTGTGAAAAATCAGTATTTGGTGAAATTGGTAAGTATTTATCGTGTAAGCTTAATGGAGGTCTTGGTTACAAATTGTTCTGACTTCATGAGTTCGTGCACACGATTAAAGAATGATTAAAAAACAGTCATAGGTATATTGTTGTTTTTGTCATGGTATTAATCTTGTCTGGTTAGATCGAAATAAACCCAGTGTTACTTAAAGCTACAAGAAAAAATAAGTTAAATACTTTAGACAAAGATAATAGTGAAAACGGTAAAGAGTTAGAAATGTAACTTAAGAATATATGTACGTATTTGAAGAATTCATTGAGGAAAACTGAAAAAACAAAGCTTCACGATGCTATAAAGAGACATGACCAAATAGAGGATAACTTAAAGAACAGTAAAAAGAATTAAATTATTTAAAGTATAAACTAAGGAAAGTATTAATAAAACTAAAGGTAGAGTGAACTCGCTGGAAAATCAAAGCGGGCGTTCAAGTTTGTTGTCATATAGTATTACAAGGGTGAGTATTTTATATTAAAACGATTTTGATTATGCAGATCAGAAAGACATGTGACATCTACAGTCAATATAAAGTCGCGGTGAGATGGTATATATATATATATATATTAGAGCTAAACTTAGCGATTGTATGGTGTTGCGTAGGTACTGTGATGCCACCTAAAAACTGATAGCTTCTTAAAAGGATATGTAACAGCCCTTTTCAACGCAAAATAATCTAAGACTCAGGTCATAAAGATATGTTCAAATTGGAGCTTGGAGTTTCCAAGATGAAAATATCCCTTACACTTAATGGAAATGGAAAACAAAGGAATGTGAACCTTCTTGGGGTACCAGGACCATCCAGAAAAAGACCTGCACAAGTCGGAGTAAGAAGTGAAAATCCACGAACATAAAGTTCAGCAACAAAAGTCGTCTACGTGTCCCGGGCAGCAGTACGTAGCAAAATGAATAAAGATCTCCGCCAAGATAAGGCCTCCAATAATACCTCCCATTCAACCGTCGCATGCCTCAAGCAGCTGAAGAATGGGGCATATATATTCGTGCTATTCAATATGAAGACATACCGTTCAAGTCGCTTTTGGATTTCTTGCGACTGGACTATTGAATCTGGCGCTAGGAAACCGTCGTCTTCATATGATAGATAGCTTATAGAAAACATGTTGTTTTGGGGGCATTATAGCCTTACGACAGAGTCTTTTACATTAGTAACTACTCTGCAGGGCACTTGTAAAGGTGCACGGTCGTCAGATGAGTATGATCTGGTGAGGCGACATGGATCGTAATGTCGTGATGAGGCCCCAAAATATCGTTTTAATATAACGTATTTAACCCTCTGTATAGAGAAAATGAAGGAAGAATGAGAATACTGAGGAAAAGCAAATTCATTGTGAAAGAAAAATGGGGGCACTGGACCTATAATGATAAGTAACGTTGACTTGAAAAAATGTGTTATAAAAAGAGATTTTACCCTAAACATACATTTTTTTTGTATTTAAACATAATTTTTCATTTATTGTAGAGAGATCTGATTTGAATTAAAACATTATTTAAAATAGAAAGTAGAAAGAGCACATAAAAATAAAAAAATACATATGTTACAATTAATTAAAAACAGAGGTTTGAATATTTATTTATGAGGAAGAAGGTGTAACCCAGATTCAGAAAGCAACTCTAAAGAAATGGCAGAATGTGTGCTATGTATGTTTTCAGAACACAAGGTTAAGATGACAGTGTCAATGAAGAAGATGAGCAACTGGATAACAACAATGACGAATAGGAATCAACAAAAGTTGCAAGTAGAAACTAAAGAATTAGTAGAAAGGGAAAGACGAATTATCAGATTCCGGATTATCAGTTGGTTTAAAGATAAAATCAAGGATTACGATTTCCAAATGTATATAAAATCACTTAATGTGATGTTTTTTGTATGAAATCATGGAGAAAAATCGTAGTTTGATTTATTTAGTTTCCATGTTCTATATTTTGGTAAACATTATCTCCTATATCACTTATAAAGTTTGTCACTTATTATCCTGTAATGATTTATTTAGTATGTGAGTTGTAGGTGATTTGTTTTAAAATGCTTGTTGTTAAAAAATTATAAATTTATATAAAATAGGAGGTTTATATCAGCTACTGGAAAATAAATTATGGACGAAATAGAAAACGGATAATAGTTCCAGAAGTTTTACAAGAAAATTATATCAAATAAAACATTTGAAAACTGATATTATTTTATAGTTGGATATTTTAACATTGACACTGTTTATCTAAAAGAAATAAAGGAAAATAATTATTTTATCGATTTTTCAATGAATATCAAAAAATGAGATATACATTCTGACAATAAATAAATATGAAGTTATAAATACATATAAGAAATAATAGATCTGTACACAGAAATAGATATAGTCATTCTAAATGATCGAGGAAGTAAAGATACTGAGTTTGATCATTTTCCTTATTATAAGACAATTGAATTAATGTAGTTGCGTATGCTACATGTAATAAAAAGGAGCTTAGGATTTAGTTAAATATTTAAATATTATTTACCTACATAAATCAGACCATTTTCCGACAGAATTTGAATTGAGGATTAAGAGAAAAGGCGAATCTGAGAGAAAACCTGAAAATACCAGTCTGATTATCAAGATTTTAAAGTATTCACAGTGATAATTATATAAGAACATAAAAGGACTTCGTATGTTTAGAAACGTACTAGGAAAATGCCTATTATAAGAATTTATTTACATGAGAAATGGCTAATATTGAATTAGGGAAGTTATAGCAATATATAAACTATAGTGAAGCTCTTTTGAATAATAAATATTTGCAGATAATAAGAGAACCGCCAAAATCAACGAAATGGAAAAATCTGTTAGAACCAAAATCTAACACAATGTAGAGTAAGAACTTTTCGTTAGATAAAGAAAAATGAGAAACTGAGCAAACTGAGTAAGCATTTCGTGGTTTATCTTTCAGGAGGGAGAGACCACTAAAGACACTAGAACTAGAACTGCCATATAGGTCAAGTAAAGAGATTTATGACTGAAACAATATCTTTAAGGGCGTGTTTGTTTCAGCAGGTGCATTATGCTAGTTAAACCTAGATCTAACATGTCATGATGAAGAAATAATAATATCTGCATTAGTGCACTTGCTATCTGGATCAGATTATTCTATATCACTAGCTAGTAATTACCGGCCACTTTTGCTGCTTTCGGTGCAGGGAGTTGGCCAAAATCAGGTTAATACATCATAATTTACTAGAAAATTTAAATAGTTTTCTCATGGGATGGGCGTGGCCACTTACCTGGAAAATACCAATAGAAATACTACATTAGGAGATGCATATAGTATGTGCTAATAAAATTACCAAAACGTGAGGTAGAATCCTTGGTAGACACAAGTGTATTAGTCTCCACAGTGATTCGGAAACTATTGAATAAGCCGTCAATAAGGCAAAAAAAACACAACTTTCATTCTAGCAAATGGGAAAAAGATGGAGTTGTGTGGAGAATCTCGACTTGATTTCTCTATTACTAAAATCTCATGCTGTAGTGGCCCAACTTGGTAGTTTAGAACCTCGTCTAAAATAACTACATCAGCGCCATGGGCAGGGAAAGATAAATGACCCTCATAGTAACCAAACGTTTGAGAATACAGAATAGGAGTATCATAGGCCTGAATGAAACTTCAGAAGACCAGAGATACTTAGACCGTGTCTTCTTCCAGCAAAAAGACAACTGCTCCAATGGAGGTTTTTTATCATCAATCTAATAATCCAATGGTCTGACATGAATACATAATAAGTAACCTGTATCTATCGTTGATGTATATTATATTCTACCTTTAAAAGAACTTAATGTTTATATTTTGAAACGTGTGTCACAAGGGAATATGTAGCATTCAACCTGTCTAACTTTAAGTACATTAGTGACAGATTAGTTGTAATTCGAGTGTTAGCTTAAACTTAAATTGGTTTTAATGTTAATATAGGGAGTACACTGACTAAACGTTATTTAGTAGTTTGTAAAATAATAATGTCATGTGTTATATTGTGAAGGGTTTTTTGTAACTCCATTTCTTTTGGAACTCGGTAGTTAATATTTCAAAGGTGCTTTTCTGTTGTTTTATTTGCACTTTGAAAGGTTGTATTGTTTTTTTAAAAAAGGGTTGCATGTATTACTTCTGTAAAAAATATTTAATTACACTATTTCATTTAGATGATTTTTACACTACTGTGTCTATTTGATTGTAGAGTGCTCGACTCGCAATCTGAAGTCGCGGTTTCAAATTCCCGTCACAACGAACATGCTCGCCCTTTCAGCCGTAGAGGCGTTATAATGCGACGTCAATCCCACTATTCATTGGTAAAAGGGGTAGCCCAAGAGTTGGCGGTGGTTAGTATTGACAGACTGCATTCCTCTAATTTATCACTGCTAAATTAGGGACGGCTAGTGCAGATAGCCCTCGTATAGCTTTGCGCGAAATTCAAAACAAACCAAACTAAACCAATCAAATAGCTGATTTATTAAAAGGTTTCACATTCATTGATAGGGTGCATAGCTATATTTTATAGCTGGGATCGTATATTACGCACATACAAACATATTATTTTTGTGATGTTAACTTGTAATGGTTGTTAATCGTTAACATTGGATATGTAATATGTAAATTGTATTTCCGAATTTGTAAAAGTAATTGTTAATTGTAGTCTAGAGGGGACGCTTTAGCTGTTCTTATATATGTTTTATTTAGCGTTGCAGTTCTGCTCATTTTAATTCAGTTTTTTTCTTTTATCATTAGCTAACGGTGGCTGGATTAGTTTGAATATACTGTTACGTACAGTGATGTATAGTCAGTTTAGTGTACGTAAGTAGATTGTTTTTATTCGGTGATATGTTGAAAGGATTAGGATAGAATAGCAACCTGTTACGTAGTTGTATGTGTAGAGAAGCCTGTTAGCTCAGTGTGTTACGACTTACGAGCAACAAGCTTGAGATTAGATAACTGACTGCGTTATTAAACTGTTGGATGGTTACGATAGGCTGTCAGCAGAGCTGCAACTAGGCTCGCATACACCACTCTAGTTACAGCTCTGGTTGTTAGTGTGTGTTTATCGCTTCTATCCTGAATCGTGGGTACTAGAGTTAATATTCTGATATTAATGTTATTGTTGTATTTATATCTAACGTTAAAACTGTATTAAAACTGATACGAAGTGAGAAGCTGTGTTCGGAAACAAAGTTTCAACGTTTTCTCATTTTACGATGTAAATATTATAATGATTTGTTTTGTTAAGTTTGTTTATTTGAAATTAAGCACAAAGCTACACAATGGGCTATCTGTGCTCTGTCCACCACGGGTATCGAAACCCGGTTTCTAGCGTTTTAAGTCCGCAAACATACCGCTGTGCCATTGGGGGCAATTTTTATTGAATTGTGTTTTTAAAACTAACTTGACTATTTGTTCTATAGGTAAGGACATCTAAGGTCATAGTTGTAAAGAACAGCACGCTTGTGTCCATGTATGACAATAAGAAGTACATAAAACCCACAGGAATGTATTTACATGAAAATAATCTATTTATATAAAGTATTTTGTTGTTTCTGATATTTTAATGGCGTCGTTAAAACAGAGGCTAGTTTAATGTTAGCAAACATGTTTAGAAACGACGTTTGTTTTGTTTTTGAATTTCGCGCAAAGCTACACGAGGGCTATCTGCGCTAGCCGTCCCTAATTTAGCAGTGTAAGACTAGAGGGAAGGCAGCTAGTCATCACCACCCACCGCCAACTCTTGGGCTACTCTTTTACCAACGAATAGTGGGATTGACTTCACATAATAACGCCCCCACGGCTGAAAGAGCGAGCATGTTTGGTGTGACGGGG
>NW_013666245.1:260700-262307 GCF_000517525.1 Limulus polyphemus
GGCGTTTTATTACGAGAAACAGCTTTAGTGACTATGTTGTCATTGAATTGCGTTTACTTTATTGTTTTGGAACAATCAGTTTGACGTTTTAATTTCTACTGCATTGTGTTTTTAAATTAACTTGACCTATCATATGTTTTAATTTGCTTTAACATTATCTTTCTGTCTAACATGCTGTGTTGCCAAGTGTACTTTTTGATAGTCGATTTCTGTTTGCCAGTTAGATAGGTAACAGTAGGTCCTGTTAAGTGCGTGACATTTATTTCCTGTCACTATGACATCACGTGCTATTTTGTTCCATAGATGCCTTCACTTGTGTCTTTGCCAGATAGTCGCAATTTTGTTGGTAATTACAGGTTTTCATAGTCAAAGTACAATGGAGTTTCATCTGTATTAACTAAGTTAGTTAGTGGAAAGGCCTAAGACAAAGAGAGAGGATGTTGTGTACTTGAAAGAACCAGTAGATCACCACCCGTCATATATTAAAGATGCACTACCTTAATAGTGAATTATATATATATATAATAACTTCTCATCAGAGTAAGCTACGTTCTTTGAGCGAAACATAAGATTCTGTACTGGCTTACTCATAAAACAGAATAGCTAATTTTGTTGATCCTGGAGATAGGTCAGTTCCTGGAACATAATTTTGGAATATATAGCCTGTCGTTTTAAATTAAGTGAATAATAATCAATAAAAATGCTATTTGATAGACAGTCCAATCTTCTGATTATGGTACTTCTTTCTCTTCCTGGAAGAGGGGGGGGGGAGATACTTCCTGGTGGGAATGAAAGTGTACTCATGTGTAGAAAAGCCAAATAGCTAGAGTGCTCTGACTATCAGTTATCTCCCGATGGGTCAGCGGTAAGTTCCAGGCTTATGCTAAAATCCAGAGTTAGATACCTCTTGTTTACAGAGCGCATATAGCCCATTATCAGCTATCACTTATAATGCTTCTTTGCTACTACGAAAGTGTTTGTTTTTCGTGTAGAGAAGCTGTCAACAGTAGCAGGAGTCTTAGTCTAAACGGTTGGTCAGTAAGCATGCAGTTTGCGATGTGTACTATTTTTGATTTTCTGCTCACTAGCCAGAATATTAGAAACCCTATTCTAATAACGTGTTTGTTCACCATTTGTCTTGAGCATAGCCTGAATACGAAGTAGCACTGACTTCATTAGCGTCTGGAAGGTATCTGATTCAATCTATGACTATTCTTATGCTAATATAATCTGAAATCCATCTAGAGTAAAGGACTAGGTCGGTTGCCTGATAGCTCGTTCTAAAACGTCTTATAGATTATCATCAGATTTGTGGACAATAAGTAAAAAATACTCACACTTTAACACTGTCCGTAAACCCGTAACTAGCAAACACATGTTCATGATTCTGGACCAAAATGAAGGAGGGGATGATTTTTATTGCTCTACAGCTTTCCCAGATAGCAATTAGATTCAATGGTATATATATATATATATATATATTCTCACCAAGACTTTGTCGAATTTCCTCTTTCTGTTATTGTAAGTTCTGTAATTGTTGCATAAACCCTCCTTCCTGAGAACAGAACAGCGCGAACACTAAGGCCATAGTTGTAAAGAACAGCAGG
>NW_013666245.1:262833-263925 GCF_000517525.1 Limulus polyphemus
CTTCCTTCCCGAACAGTCCTCGATATTTACCACCTAACCCGTATCTAATAGTTCTTCCTTCCCGAACAGTCCTCGATATTTACCACCTAACCCGTATCTAATAGTTCTTCCTTCCCGAACAGTCCTCGATATTTACCACCTAACCCGTATGTAACAGTTCTTCCTTCCCGAACAATCCTCGATATTTGCCTCCTACCCGTATCTGAGTTCTTTTTCAGCTGACAACAATGCAGTGTAGACTCGGGACACATTGGCCTTTGGTATTCCAGTCAACTCAAATGTCCTAGCAAATGAAGCATCCGCCGAGTCCCAACAATAACATCTCCTTCAAAGTTTGACAAACCTTTTGACATTCACATTATAGTGACAATTGATGCTATTTACCGTCTATATTTATAGAACCCTGGTGGTGTTATTTTGGAACATGTAAATACTTACTTTGTATAAACACAAAATGAGGATCGGTCTATTATATAGATAAAGATATCTAAAGTTTTGGCTAGTAAGTGTACATTGTATTAAAACCGAATGGCTGTGTTTGGAAACAAAGTTTCATCATGTTCATATTTTTACAAAGTAAATATTATAATAATTTGTTAAGTATTAACTATGTTGATATTAAATTGCATTTGCTTCATTTTTATATAACGATCAATTTAACGTTTAATTTTTACTGTTTGTTTGGAATTAAGCACAAAGCTGCACAATGGGCTATCTGTGCTTAGCCCACCACGGGTATTGAAACCCGGTTTCTAGCGTTGTAAGTCTGCAGACATACCGCTGTGCCATTGGGGGCAATTTTTATTGAATTGTGTTTTTAAAACTAACTTGACTATTTGTTCTATAGGTAAGGACATCTAATGTTTTGGCTAGTGAGTGTAAATTAATATCTCTCATGTGCACTTATCCATTTTCTTCATTTTACATTATCCACATTGACAACTTATCCATTTTCTTCATTTTACATTATCCACATTGACAACTTATCCATTTTCTTCATTTTACATTATCCACATTGACAACTTATCCATTTTCTTCATTTTACATTATCCACATTGACAACTTATCCATTTTCTTCATTTTACATTATCC
>NW_013666245.1:264925-294907 GCF_000517525.1 Limulus polyphemus
ATTTTCTTCATTTTACATTATCCACATTGACAACTTATCCATTTTCTTCATTTTACATTATCCACATTGACAACTTATCCATTTTCTTCATTTTACATTATCCACATTGACAACTTATCCATTTTCTTCATTTTACATTATCCACATTGACAACTTATCCATTTTCTTCATTTTACATTATCCACATTGACAACTTCACTCTCACTTAATGCACATTCTTCACTCTATCTTGCAAATTAAAGTGTACATTGTTAATAACACATAGAGTATCATTCTATTAGTTTCATCTACAACCCTAGCTTTTAACTTCTCCAGAATCTCGAAACTTTGGATGTGATCCTGAACTCACTTGTGAATAATTTACCTCAATAATAAAACGTTATTCTACAACATACTAAGCTATTTCGGACAAAATTAAAGAAAGTGAGTGTGTAAAAAGTTTGGCTCTAAATAAACAGTCTGAATGAAAGTGAATGTTGAACTGACACAGTAGTTTAGTTACCTCAAAATTCTGTTTAGCAATGTAGAGCACAATTTAAAACAGCTGGACTGTAAAAATGAGGAGTTACACCAACTGAAAAATAATATGTAAATGAAGAAGTAGAATTTAACAAACTTATTGACTTAGAAGATATGAATGCGTGTATAGCAGAAAAATAAATCACCATAAAATGATGAAAAACAGTAGAATTAAATACATAACATGTGGAGAAATGGAACATATCTTTCTTTAATTATTATTTTGATTCTTTTAATAGGATTTGCGAAATTGATGTTCTCTCAGTAATACTTACGTTTTGCTATTATAATAATTCTTACATTTAAGAAAAGAAATAGAGGTGATCCAGGTAATAAAGATAAATTTTAATTTTGCTTTAGATCTCAAAAACATTTGTGAAAATTATGTAGTCTAGAACTGTTAAATATGTTTTAGTAAATAATATTTTTACTGAATATCAGGTAGGCTTTTCTTCATATTGTATATGTTTTTTAAGTTTCAAGTAAAAATTAGTAAAAAAATCAATGTATTAGTGTTTTTGTAAAGCTTCTTATTATTACCCTCGCCCCCGGAGGCGGATGGCGAGGGTGTTGAGGGTATTGCAATTGGATCCATGTGTGTGTCTGTTTGTCTGTGTTTTCGCGCTCGTGTCTCAAAAGCTAATAGACCGATGTACATTAAAATTTTACAAAAGATGGGAATTCAGTATGGAACAGTCATTCCCAATTATTGTTCTGGATCCAAATACGGTTCTGGATTCTGGATCACTTTAAAGCATTTTTATAATGGAGAGATAGGACATTTTCGCGTGTTTGGGTTAATAACTGTATAAAGTGTGATCAGATTTGTACCAAATTTCATGGGCACATTAAGGTTGAGACTTCTCATCACACAACAAAAAAATTATCTGGATCGTTGACCATTCTGGATCTGAGAAGGATTTTCTGTGTTTTGGAAGGTGAAATTCCAATATAAAGGCATGCAATCTCGACAAGAAGTGGCGGGGCGAGGGTATGCAATCTCTCTGATTGCTCTTGTTATATATACATTATTGAGACAATTATAAAACATAAAAATTAAAGTAATAATACTGAGGGTTTAAAAGCAATTTATAAGCACTTTGTTGCGTGTGGTTTTAAGACAATGAGGCTTATATGATATCTATATAAATATAATAGTACTGTCTGCTTACATAACTTTCAGTTAGTATACATATATGGAAGCATCAAACAATCTTTTCATCTGTCTTATATGATATACATGTAGAAACATCAAACAAGCTTGTCATCTGTCTTATACGATATATATATATATATATATGGAAGCACCAAACAAGCTTGTCATCTGTCTTATATGATATATATATGGACGCATCAAACAAGCTTGTCATCTGTCTTATATGATATATGTATGGAAGCATCAAACATGCTTGTTATCTGTCTTATATGATATATGTATGGAAGCATCAAACATGCTTGTTATCTGTCTTATATGATATATATATGGACGCATCAAACAAGCTTGTCATCTGTCTTATATGATATATATATGGACGCATCAAACAAGCTTGTCATCTGTCTTATATGATATATGTATGTATGGAAGCATCAAACAAACTTCTCAACAAAAAAGTCAATTTTTAGCATTAAATAATTAAAGTTTTTTATACTGAATACTGTTTGTAAACAATAAAATCAACGTTTTATGATCTGATGAAAACTTTAATATATTTCAATATGAAATGTTGTTTTCTTTCAGCAGTTTGACAAACTATAGCAACTACCAGAGTAAGCTATGTCTGAAAGGATAATGGATATTCGTTTTCAGGAATACAAACCTCACAGACTTAAGAGTAACAGTATCAGCCTTGTTTAGTTTTGTGACATTTAGCCTAGATGTTAAGAAGTATAGTTTTACGTGAAGGGCTTGAACAATTAAATAAGATCTGGATGCTTCCTCATTCAGGTTAAAATCAAATCAAAATTGAGATATTGTGAACATTGGTAATACAAACAGGTGAATAGAGAAACAGGTGGATGAATATGTATCAACACACAACGATGAAACAGACAGACTTTAAATCCATATTATGTCACTAAACTAAGTTATTTGGACTTTTTACATATGTTTATAAAACTATAGATAACTAGCTGGAGTACCCGTCCCCTCGACGGAAGTTATGTAAATTCATGATTAATGAAATATTATCTTAGGACATGAAAAGTTGATTCCCTTATATGTAATTGTAAAAAACGCTCATAAAAACTGTAAGACACAAAGTGTAAACCGCAAGTTTGCATGTATCTTTGCATGGATTCAACAAATCTTCATGCCAAATTTGGTGAAGATCCATCAACAGGGGACGAAGTAGTGGTAAAAAAACGCAAAAACGCCCATAAAAACCTCAAAACGCAAAATGCAAAATTGAAAATTTGTATGTATCTCTCCATGGACCCAGTAATCCTCCATAACAAATTTGGTGAAGATCTTCGAAGTAGTTACATGTACATACAACAGATAGTACTATTTTATTTGTATAGGTATGATTGTATCACGTTGTGATAATACATGTTGTCAGCATGTGCTTTTAGAAGCTGTTGTTTATTCATGTTTCTGTTGAATGTACAGCTACATTTTAAACCGAGAAACTTAAGTGGAATATAATAAGCCACTTAGTTAAAGCACAATAAGAAACTTAATATGCTTTTTAGTTTGTCATTCGTATTTGTTGCTCTGTTTTACTATTATAACCCAGAGTGTGATGTTACAATCTCACATTGTACGAAAGAAAGTTTTGTAGTGAAAGTATCAACCTAAATGTGGTTTATTTTTTTGTGTGACTAGGGTTTTCCACAAGATGTTGTACGGGCAGCGACAACAACAGCCCGTCCGAGAACCTTCTCCAAAGAAACGGGATTCAATTAAGGACACTAAGCTCAGGCTTTTCTTGAAACGAAGTAGTGAGCCAAACATCACTGTCCAGGCCCCACCGGTCAGTTCATTCTTTATCTAAGATAAAGTTTAAAACACTTAGATCAACCCGTCTCTAAGTGCGCATCATTCATTTACGCATTCGGAAGGCTGCTCGTATATTTTGGAAACGGTGTTGAACTGTCGTTTTAAACTTTAGCAAACAATAGCATGTTAAAGTACGTACTATAAATAAAAGACCATTTGAGAGTTTTAAAAAATCACTTAGATTCCTTTTGTTTTCTACAAACTGTCCTAATTTCAGTAACAATACTTATCTGAGCGCCATGCAGTTTCTACTGTAAGAGGTCGTTGGTATAAAAATACGTTTACAGGAAACTGATTTGAACACATGCACCTGACAGCAATGATAGTTAGAGGATGACTTGTTTAAAATACTGTCAAGAGGATGACTTGTTTAGAATACTGTCAAGAGGATGATTTGTTTAGAATACTGTCAAGAGGATGACTTGTTAGAATACTGTCAAGAGGATGACTTGTTAGAATACTGACCCTTATACTTTTAGTAGACTTTAAACCACTCTTATAAAATTTGACAACAGACGATAATTTAAGTATATCAAATATTGTCCACTATCACACTTGTTGAATTGGTGAATCTCCCTTTGATTTTCTCGTCGATTTCTCAGAAACTAAAATGTGTAAACTGAAGCTGCACCCTTTTCGTCAAGATAAGCTTAATGTGTAGTAAGTATTTTATGGGAAATACGAAACAAAAATAATGACGTGTTCTATTTAATTCTAAGGAAATACCAGCGCACAAGCTATATCCTTATCATATGTATAAAGAAGTTGAGTACGTTAGATTAAAATATATATGTTAAAATATGGAAATTTATTATCTTAGATGTGAATGAATGTTATGTTCAACTTACTATGGTAAGCAAGATTCATGCAAAGTTTTGCTGTTCTTGTGGTTTAAAGTAACGCTGGGAATGTTTTTTAAAGTGCTGGCAGTATTCTAACAAGTCATCCTCTTGACAGTATTCTAACAAGTCATCCTCTTGACAGTATTCTAAACAAGTCATCCTCTTGACAGTATTCTAAACAAGTCATCCTCTTGATATAGCTAACATTTATACCCACTATAAAGGAACACATTTTTTTGAATTGTGTATATGTTTAACTTTAATAAGTATATACATGTGTAGAATTATAGTACAAATATACCACGACTCTCCTCATCTTTCACTGTCACAGACATAATACGTCCGCCTCTAGAGCACTACCACGTGAGATTGGAGTTTTCTACCACCATGATGAAAGCGTGTTTCCCTTAAACATTCTGTGAGTTCATCAGTTTCAACTTCAGATAAGTAGATATATATCAAAACACGTATTTGTCTATATACAAAATAAATCTAGCACTGGGAGAACTGTTTATACATGAAAGCGTCATGGAAGAGTCAAGCGACTATCCACACGACGTCACCATACTAGACTGGATGTGACGAAAACATGCAACAAGAGTGTACACATACGCCACTTACTATATATCTAGTGCTTGAAGTGGAGTGGGATGAGGCAGGATTTAATCCCACTTTTTTCAGGAGTGTCTGAAACATCCTACTACCTTTCATAGACTTGAAACCACTCTGATACTTTTAGTAGACTTTAAACCACCCTTATACTTTTAGTAGACTTTAAACCAACGGTTCATATAGATAAGATTTATACACACTATAAAAGCTACGGTTAATACAACTAAGACTTATTCCCACTATAAAGGCTAAGGTTAGTATAGCTAAGATTTATACCCACTATAAAGGCTACGGTTAATACAGCTAAGATTTATACTTGATATAAAGTCTGCAGTTGACAGCTAAGACTTATTCCCACTATATAGGCTGCGGTTAATATAGCTAACATTTATATCCGCTATAAAGTCTGCAGTTAACATAGCTAAGATTTATACATACTATAAAGGCAACGGTTAATATAGATAAGATTTATATATACTATAAAGGCAACGGTTCATATAGATAAGATTTATACACACTATAAAAGCTACGGTTAATACAACTAAGACTTATTCCCACTATAAAGGCTATTAACCGTAGCCTTTATAGTGTGTATAATTTGTAGATGTATTAACCATCATCTGTGTCGGTTGTCTTACACGTCCTGGTGTGAATCTTTCTGTACAATTGTAACATTGGATGGGAAGATAACGTAATTGTCAGGTTTTCTGACCATAACTGGGTAATCCATAGGTTGTTAGAGCTTTGCTGGTTGAAGTTTTTCGTAATTAATCTGAATTTGATCCTAAGCAAGTAAAATTGTTTAGTAGCCTGTTGTTTACTCCACACAACCAGCACGTCAGAGATCTCAAGTTTACTCTACTGTTCTCAATTTAGGTTTGGTTCTCTTTAACATCAGTTTATTTTATCTTCATTTTTATTTTACTATTACAGTTATGTTTTTATTTGATGTGGTACAATAACGTTTGTGTTTTCTTGATGTATCTGTTTTGTCGTCTCCTTCGTCTGTGATCAGCACACCTCTCGCACATGCTTTTCTTGCTAAATCTTACATCCTATAGTTATTTGATGATTTTACGTCTACCACCATCCTGTTCTTAAAGGGGATTATTAAAAAGTGTACTTTTAGGTATTTCCAGAAAGCTTTTTTACAAGCCATGTTTGATTCGTCTTGTTCAATAAATGTATTCTAATTAAGTTAAATTGCCCATATCCTACTTAGTACAAACTCTTTACCTGTCTTACTTAGTTCACATTTATAACTTACGAATTATTTTAAATGTTTTTATGCTCCTTATTAACTGACCAATAGGGTGTTATTATTCTTTACAAACCACTTTCATCAACATGTTATTTTTCTGAATGAATAATTAAATCAGAGGAAGATTTCAGTAGTTGCTAACACTTTTTTTTCTCTAATTCAATGATATATATAAGTTACCCCAAAAATATTGCATTTCGTTCCTTAGCCTGTAGCTAGTGGACATCAGACCCTAATTGTTGAAGAATTCGAACCCGACGTCTTCCGTCAGTTGATTGAATATATTCATACTGGTTGTGTAATGTTACAAGCTCGTACTCTACTAGGTAAGTAAAGGTACCGCTAAGTTTTATAAGTTATATAAAGCAACGGGTAAGTAAAAGTACGTAATTTGTGGTAAGGCCAAGGGAATGTCAAAGTATTGTTTCTCCTTCTTCAACCAAACAGAAGCACAATCCCAAAATAAATCTAATGGAAAGAGTAAATAACTTATGAAATGCAGCGAGTTTTGTCGTTTCTATTTAAACTAATGGGCTGTCCGCGGTGTGTCCACCTCAGGTACCGAACCTCGAATTTTAAGGTTATAACCGTTAAGCTTACCGCTGAACCACTGCGAGGATACGAAGAGATTAGTAAGAGTAATTTGTGACAAATTAAAAATAAATTGGGGAGAACAAGAAATGCAAAAACACAACAATCGAACTCAACAAAAGGCCCGTGATAATCAAAAAAACGGACTACAGTCAGGGAAGGAAATATAATGAGGCCTGAAAATATAGTGGGATAAAAATTCGATGACGAGGAACCCACTTTGAGACTAATAATGGTTGGAGACGGCTTGAATGGGTAATGAAGAAACTCTTTAATATAAGTTTAACATAACAGCAAATGTACAACGTTTCGACAAGGTTTTGTCATCATCAGGTGGGATAAAATTTATACCTACAAACGGACTATACAAGCTAAACGTGTAACCAATTGAATAGGAAATACAGAAAAATAATGTAATCAGGGGAGAGGGGGGCGTGAGAAAATAAAGCCTGAAGTGCTTAAATGAGGTGTGTGTTCACGAATAATAATAAAAAACTAAAATCAAAGAGAGAAAGAGTTAAGAACAGATATAATGTATAATATATTACGAACAGCTAGCTTGCTAGAAAATCTTAGCACCATACACCTACAGAATTACCAATCTGAGCACAATACACATACAGAATTACCAATCTGAGCACAATACACATACAGAATTACTAATCTGAGCACAATACACATACAGAATTACCAACCTGAGCACCATATACATTCAGAACTACCAACCTGAGCACAATATACATACAGAAGTACCAATCTGAGCACAATACACCTACAGAATTACCAACCTGAGCACAATATACATACAGAATTACCAATCTGAGCACAATACACATACAGAATTACCAACAACGAACAAAATGGTAGATAGGCAGTTCCGCAGCTGGGAAGGGTAAGTTTCAGTTACCTTGCATGATCATATCAGTTTTCTAATATTAATGCAATTTACTTTGTAAAGTGTTATTAAGGGTTTCTTTTTTTTATAAAACCCATATTTTTGAACTATCTGATTGTGAAATGTTACAACTTCATTCTCCGACTATAAGTCACCCTAAGTATTATAAATTCTATTTGTTTAAAAATACAGATTATATGTAATGGAAAACTTCGCAAAAGCCGAAACAACGCAGTAAGCTAAAAGGTGATTTTCGTTACCAATATTGTCATGAACTTGGTGTTTAATAAAGAATTATGTAAACGAAAATCTACGCAACTTCTCAAATCACATTCCAACATAAATGGAAGAACATCACGATGAAGTATGATGTGGTTATATGCTAATTTTAGTCTCAACGTTACTGATGATTTATTTTTCTGTTTAAGTGTGGACATGACTATATTTGTTTCAACATTACTGACATGTTTGTATTAACATGATAAAAACGAAACAGAACTTTATACAGCTAGCCCTTCTATACATTTAACTAGCGAACGAATTATTACTTCATTTCTAATCTGTCTAAGGAGGCATACAGGCAGTATTACTTTATAAGATTTTGTTTTACAAAGAGCTATTTGCGATTATGTTCTTAGGTAAACAACGTTTCATACTAAAGTCACTAACTATAAGAATAAATAAATCTTTTTATACACAGGTTTAAACTACAAATGACATTCAAATCACCTTTCAAGATTCAAAATCTATTCAGATCTAAAGGCCTATTACCTACTCCACTTCGTTCCCGGATCATCTATAGATATACATGTGGTGTCTGTAATGCCATTTAAATTGACAAAAAAGGTCCATTACACCTGCGAACGTATGGGAGTATCAAGCAGAGCTGGAAAACAACTATCAGATCTTCCAGACTCGCAATTCGCATACATAGCGAAAACAATAACCACCCTATTTTGATTACAAATTTCAAAATCATCACATCTGCATCATTAAATATTGAACTTTTAATTTAAAAAGTCCATCTATTATAAATGAACTCCAAACTATAAATAATAACACAACTTCGCTACAATTCAGTCTGTTCTGAATCACTTGTAGTACAATTCCGTATAAAAAGACGTAATATTTTTAAATCGTTGCACTTTATACTTATTCCATTCTTTTTTCTAATTAATTTATCCTTTTATTCGGTATTTTAATCCATTTTTGTAAAATTTTGGAGTTTAGAAACTTAGAACAGTGGTTGACCAGAATTATCATCTAACGTTTTTAATTTTAACGACCTCACCCTGTCCTCAAGTTCTAAAGATGCATTCCTACATGCCATGCTCAGTGTGTTTACTTATATCATGTAACTTGACACTTTTGTGTCATCTTTTTAGTGTTGATTGGCATCCACTTTTGCATCCTCTTTTAACTGTTGTTTATTATCCACGTTTTGTGTCATCTTCCTAATACTGTTTGTTATCCACTTTGTATCATCTTCTTGTGTTATTTGTGTCAAGATGACACAAAAAGTGGATGAAAAACAAATAGCACTAGGAAGATGAAACAAAAAGTGAATAAAAACAGTAGTAGGAAGATGACACAAAAATTTTATAAAATAATTAAGAATATAACAAAAATGCAGATAATAAATTTCACTATAAACTTCCTAGTGCTGTTTGTTATCCACTTTTTGTGTCATCTTCCTAGTGCTGTTTGTTATCCACTTTTTGTTTCATCTTCCTGGTGCCGTTTGTTATCCACTTTTTGTGTCATCTTCCTGGTGCTGTTTGTTATTCACTTTTTGTTTCATCTTCCTAGTACTGTTTGTTCTCCCCTTTTTGTGTCATTTTCCTAGCGCTGTTTGTTATTCACTTTTTGTTTCATCTTCCTGGTGCTGTTTGTTATCCACTTTTTGTGTCATCTTCCTAGTTATGTTTGTTATTCAGTTTTTGTTTCATCTTCCTAGTACTGTTTGTTATTCAGTTTTGTGTCATCTTCCTACTGCTGTTTGTTATTCACTTTTTATTTCCTCTTCCTAGTGCTGTTTGTCATCCACTTTTTGTGTCATCTTCCTAGTACTGTTTGTTCTCCCCTTTTTGTGTCATTTTCCTAGCACTGTTTTTATTCACTTTTTGTTTCATCTTCCTTGTTCTGTTTGTTATTCACTTTTTGTTTCATCTTCCTAGTGCTGTTTGTTATTCACTTTTTGTGTCATCTTCCTAATGCTTTTGTTAGTATTATAATGGTTGTACATTATAATGCTTATTTTAGAGCGAATTAGAACTCTTTGAATTAACCAAAAAGTATTTTTAATGTGCATTATATAAGTATTAAAATACCATTATGTTTTCTAAATCTTTAGATTTAGAGTTTACCGATTTTACGGTGCCAGGAAGATTTAGGGTTAAGTAAAAACGTTCTGGAGCTATGGTGTTGTTAATTTTTTCAGGTCTTATGAATGCGGCTGATTATTATGGTTTAGAAGAACTGCGGAGAGCATGTATGGGTTTTGTACAAAGTTGTATTAATGTTGATACTGTGTGTGCCCTACTAGCATCAGCAGAGAAGTACATCCAATACAAGTGTACTAAGTCTTTAGTTCAGAGGGTAAGTTCAGTACATTGAAGAAATGAATTGTTTTATAATATAGTAAGAAACCTTCATGTTTAATATATTTCAATACAGCGATTCAGAGTAAACCAGCTCATGAGGATTTTAGAAAATGGTTAAGAATTATAATATTATAATATTCAATTATTTTTACATGTAACTTCTTAAGTCAAATTAACTAACGCCTTTTAAGAATTGCATATCTATAAGTGTTTTTTTACTAGCCGTGTTGTTTATGAAAACTGTTGTAGTCTCGGGACGAACTAATCATTGTTCTATAAAAACTGTTGTAGTCTCGGGACGAACTAATCATTGTCTTATAAAAACTCTTATCGATTTATAGTATTATTATGAAAGTAGGTTCTTTGTTAATAAAAAATCAACAATTTTGAAAACCAATCTCGTTTTTTCTTTTGTTATTGTTTTTGCTGTTTGTAGGTTTTAGAGTTTGTGGACAACCATGGGAACGAAGTGCTCAGCCTCGGCTCCTTCGCACTGCTTCCTCTTCATGTAGTGAGACTTATCTTATCCAGAGAAGAGTTAAGAGCCGACGAGATGACTAAATTCCAGGCAGCGATGCACTGGAGCCGTCGCTACTGTGACAGTATGGGAAATGTTGACTTACGTGAGACCATCGCTAACTTCATTGAATATATCGAGTTTTACAAAATTCCAGCGAGTGTGCTAATCAAGGAAGTCCATCCTGTTGGAGTTATACCAGACCACGTGATTATGAATGCACTAGCTTATCAAGCCGACCCATCGAGTGTGGATGTGAATAAACTTAGCTCTCCTAACCGTTTCCGACGAGCCAGTCTCCAGCCTAACTTACTCCGCTCCACAGGTCTTGATCACGCTGCTATGGCTAGTGTTGCTGCTGCTGGTCCAATCGTGGAGAGTCCCGAAGAAAACCGCCCGAGACAACCAGGACAGAAACGTAGACTTTATAAAAGAAGTAACACTCTCGCTGAAAGATAATCTAGCTCTTCACTAACCTGTCTTGTAACACGTGTAGTGTGAAAGCAGTCTTACTGTGAGTGTCTGTGATAAATATTGTCTTACCTGACACAGGAACAGTGGAAGGTCGTGATAATTGTTGTAATGTTAGAGTTCTATCAGATGAACGTTAGGACTTCCATCAACAGTAGTCATCTTGCATGGCATCATTTTATGTTTCCTACCTTTCCTATGAAATAAGTTTCTGTAAGAGATAAAGATTAGCAAAGTGGTATATTAACTCTATACAGGTAAGCAGCACAGTTGCATGAGGTACGAAAACTTTTAAAACACTTTTTTATGCTATTAGTTCAAATCTACATATCTGGATGCATAATTGAATTTATAAGAATATGACACTTGTTTGTAATTTTATAAATTTCTAATATAAGAAATACAGTTTCAAAAAACACCCAAGAAGTATGCAAAGTTCGTTTGTAAGTTTTCCAAAGTAATCTAAAGAGAAAAAAATGGAAAATTTGGAAGTTATGAATATAAAAGCTACTTATATAACAGGTTATAACTTTCTTTTAAACATACACACAGGGTTATTCTAAAGTAATAAGTTACGCCCCACCCATGGAAAGGGGTGAACTGTAGCATCACAAATGTTTTATTTTTACCCAGAACATTTGTGATACTAACTTTTCGTGTGCTCCCACTGGGGGCGTTACTTTGGATTAATTCCTGCTGAAGGTGAACTTCATGTCAGTTAATTTTTTGATGTAGTTAGCTAACAATGTTTCACTCTAAAAGTTGTATTCCAAACAACTTGTTTATTTTCATTTGTGAAGCAATTAAAATCAGTCTCGTTATGTCTTAACTTGTGAAACGGCTGAATCAGGTTTTTTGGCAAAGAATGAGATTTATATAGAGTGGGTAACGAAATAATCTTATTTGTTGCGTTTTCAGCTACTACTTCGTAACAGATGTTTTTATTTGCCCTAATGAGTAAACACATTTAGGTTTAAAGACATTTTTTTTGCAGAATACAGGATCGTCTCTATCGCTTCACAAAACAATGATATCAAGTCAAACAGTTTGTAAAAACAAGTATCAACCTACTTGTTTTGCCTCTCGCATCTTCGCGTTATTACCTGGGCAATGACGTCAACACTGCACTGTCAGAAAACACAAGCTCGATTCTGATTACCACAACACTCAGTTAAGTTAACAACCAAATACACAGGTCTCTACTTCTCTGTATCTGAAAAAGAAGTCATAAGGGTAATTATTTTAGTTAGGGAACGTGCATAAATCAATATCTAGAACATTCTGCATACTAGAAAAAGACAGAAAGGATCATAGCTATGTCAATTTTTTTCAGTATACTGTGAAAAAAACGTAAAAATTTACACCATTTCGTACTGCATATTAAGAAAAGATATATAGGTTCATATCTGTTTTAGGCTTTTTCTTAATATTAAGGTAAAACGTATAGTTTCACATTAATTTCGAATGACTTCCTGAATAGTAAGGAAGGGTTCAAGGTTGTGCTATTTTCCAATAAAATATAAATAAATCAAGGTCCACCTCATTTTGCATGTATGAAGAAAGCCTTCAAAGATTCAGATAGTGTGTTTTAAGGAGAAACACATAGACTGAAACGCTTGTTGAATTGATTCTGGATGTTAAGAAAAGATACGTAAATTGAAACCAATGTCATTCAACACGTTAAAGGAAAAGTTTGGTAAGGTTTCAGTTCTATATCACTTTGCGTACAAGGATAGATACGTAAACAGATACGGCACTTTTCATATTTAACGAAAGACATACACACATATGTATATACATATAGATTAAGATCTAAGTTGAATAGGTTAGTCATGTTAAAAAGAAACTCGCAGATTTAGACGACGTCGTTCAGCATATAAAGGAAAGATGCATGGATTCAGATCCATGTTAAATCAGCTCAGTTTATAAAAGAAACATACATGTATATATTAAGGAAGAAAATTCATAATTTCAATTCTATGTCATTCTACCTAGTAAGAAATGACGAGTAAATTCAGATCCATAGTGGATTTTTTCTACTTATTCAGACAAAATATGAAGATTCAGATCCATGATGAATTTATTCTAGTTATTAAGGAAAGATACGTAGATTCAGATCCATGATGAATTTATTCTAGTTATTAAGGAAAGATACGTAGATTCAGATCTATGATGAATTTATTCTAGTTATTAAGGAAAGATACGTAGATTCAGATCCATGATGAATTTATTCTAGTTATTAAGGAAAGATACGTAGATTCAGATCTATGATGAATTTATTCTAGTTATTAAGGAAAGATACGTAGACTCAGATCCATGATGAATTTATTCTAGTTATTAAGGAAAGATACGTATATTCAGATCCATGTCACCTCTATTCTGCACATTAAGGAAACTATCAAAGAGAGAGATCCACATCTTTATTCATATTAAGGAATATATACCCATATATTGATTCAGATCCACGATGGATCTATTTTGCATAGTAAGAAAAAGATATAAATTCTGAAGAATATCATTCCGTTTATTAAAAAAGGATAACTTGGTTCAAATCTATGTTGAATTAGTTATTTATATTAAATAAATATAACGTGGTTATGCTTATTCAAAACCCGTCTTTAGTATCAGATCCAAGCTGAATTTCTTCTGTATCTTAAGGGAAGATACCTAGATTCAGATCCATGGTCGGTTTGTTCTACATATTAAGGGAAGATGCCTAGATTCAGATCCATGGTCGGTTTGTTCTACATATTAAGGGAAGATGCCTAGATCTGGATCCATGGTCGGTTTGTTCTACATATTAAGGAAAGATGCCTAGATTTGGATCCAAGTTCGGTTTGTTCTACATATTAAGGAGAGATACCTAGATTTAGATCCACGTTGAATTTGCTCTACATGTTAAGGAAAGTTAATTATATACAGCATATGCTCAGCATATTAAGTACATACACAGACTTAGATCCACGTTGAATTTGCTCTATATGTCAAGAAAAGTTGATTACATACAGTATATGCTCAGCATTTTAAGAAATGTATATATATTTGTATCAATTATAATTTGTAATATGTATTTGAGAAAATATACTTAGATTTATAACCATTTGGAATTTGTGCAGCAAAGAAGCTTGAAACGTGCACTAAGTCCATGGCTGATTGTTTTTGTAGACTTAAAGAAATACATGGATCAGACATTTTATTTGGAAACGTTATTGCCGTAGTTTCATGGTGTAAGATATTTTAAGACTAATATATAAATCTAATTCAAGGCTGTCTTGTTATTCTTATAAAAAATTACAGATATCCAAACTAAGGCTGTTACAAATACATACAGTAATCTAAATCAATATTGCTTTTCTCATTTTAGGAAATACTCATAAAACTCACATCTACAAGATGTTCTGTAAGATGAAACCGAGAAAAAAAGCTACTCTGAATTTGTAGGGACAATTTGTAGATCCAAGTAAAACAAAATCTGTACATTCATAAGAATAGCTTAATTCAGATCAAACGAGATCGAAAGGATAGAGGAAATATGGAGGTTCAGGCATATGAAAATTAGTTATATATATATATATTGAGAAACAAGATAAATTCAAAATATACTAATTTTATACTTTTGCGAAATCTATATAGATTCATGTGATATTAATTCTATTTAATAAGAAACACTATGTAGATTCAGGTAAAACAGTCTGTATAGATTCAGGTTAAAGTAGATCTGTACATCTAGAACCATAAATTGATCTATGTTAATTTAATTCTTTACGTTTGGTAAACATACATCTATCCATGTTTTGTGGAAGTGTCTATATCTAGAAAAACCTGCTTCTGTATATTTAGGGCAAATACTTACAACCATTTAAACTAATTCTGTTTAATAAATAACAAGTGTAATTATATTAAATTAGTTATCCTCAGTTAGGAATATTCTATAGATCTACGTTAAACATTTAGTAAAACAAATTATAGATGGTTAATCTTGTACTGTACATTTTTGAATAATACATAGAATCAGATTAGAGTACTTACAAAACTAGGAGGCTATTCATTATGTGAGAAAACTTCTTAGGTTATTTTGTGTATTTAGTTTAGAAAATAAGACACAGATCCAATAAGATCTTATATTTAGAAACAATGTAAGATGTTCGGTACACTAATGAAAGATGTATGTTAGGTCCAGCTTGCACTCCATATTTATTGGAAAGAAATGCTTAGAAGAAGGACTTCTTGGTTGTTGATGTAGCATATGATTGAGGCGATCTACGCTTTAAACAGTTGTTTTAAAGTTGACATGTGGATCTTATGACATATTTACCTGCTACATAAAATAACATTGTTAGAAGTAATAGATTCAAGTAAAGCTCAAACAGTTTGACCTATCACCCTGTACAGAATGACCCTTTTTAATATTATGCTGATTATTTCTAGGTGTAAATGCTATTCTTTTAGATCTTTTACGATTACTTCATTTAACTGTTGTTGTTTTTGTCATACATAAGACTTACGATCCATTTTTATATAAAAGGCACCTAAGGATTTCACATATTCTAGAGATATTATTGTCTAACTAACAAATAATTTAAAATATTTTTACCAGAAGACAGTAGAACCGGTTTGCCTGTCTAAACAATATGCTCTATGGTTTGTTGATTCAGGTAGAAATGTGATAACTTATTTATGTTTCATTGTCTAATGTTGGTTAAACTGTCTTCAACAATTAGCTACGTGGAATTTAGTAGTAATTCTTATTTAGTGAAAATACAATTTTATTTCATAAAGGGATAAACTTTTAATCCTGTTGTACTTTTATTTCAAAAGTAACAGCAACATGTAGTTGTGTCTGTTAAGGTTAGTAATATTATTTGAGCAACAGTGCTCTTTGCATTAACGTGTTAATAAATGACAATAGAAAAGAAAAACATAAAACAAAAAAGTCTTTAATTGGGTTTATTTCTTCAAAGAAATGTAATATTTTTGTAATATCTTTCAGCGTTTTATCTATATAAATTGTTACGGAAAAGTCATGTTATTTAACAGGTTGAAAAAAATGTAGTCGTCAAACAGTGGCCATATCTGTCATGTTATTTACAATGTATGTATATATATACAGTTGTGTTGTGCAAGGTATATTCTGTTAACTAAACAGGTGATTTGTATGAAACAAATTAAATGTATTATTGAGGTCCTAGCAAAGCAATACGTTGGCTCAATTTTATTTCATTGAAATTTACAATACTTCCCGTAATACGTTAATATCATAGTTAGGTTAGTAAGGATATAAATATAACATAAAAGGCTTACTCTTTTATTAGACTATATCATCGATAACAGTAATCTTAAATATTTGATAAAACACACTTTAGAATTTAAACATTTAAAATCAAGTTAAAACCCAACAAAATGTTTGGGTAGATTTTATAAATGTTTAATTTTGAAGTTTGTTTGAAGTTATGCACAAAGCTACACAATAGGCTATCTGTGCTCTACCCATCACGGGTATCGAAACCCGGTTTTTAGTGTTGTAAGTCCGCAGACATACCGATGTGCTACTGGGGAGCTAATCTTGATGTAAAAGTAACTGGAGAGAATAATTTATATTTACAAGATTTCATTGAATATTTCTACATATATACTTCCTTTTAAAAAACAAATATAATATGCCACATGTTATGGAATTATTAAGACCAAAGAACTGATAATAAAGAAATAGTTTAACAAAGCTATATACTTATATGTAATTTTTTCCTTCATTTAGTGGTCTTTAGATATTTAAACAAGAATGTCTTGTAAATCTCAGTGTCATGAAAATCTAAAACACGCAGTTATAAATAAGCAATAATATGTTAAAACGTATTAACTCAACAGAAGAGAACACTTCTTTATGATGTTATAACTAACTTCCGTTTTCGCAATTTTTGTTTTATCTACGTCTGTACCGAAAAATTTTGTTAGTTTCCTGGATTTCTCATCTGTCACCTTCACCTGTATTGGATTATTTTGGTTTCATTCATGAAATGCGCACTTTAACTTCACATAATTTCTATTGAACGACTAATTCCTGTATGTTTCAATAATTCTAGGAAAGAAGATTTTTTTCTGCTACATTTTTAAATATGGAATAAAAAAGAATATAGAAATGCTAAGTAACATCATTCATGCCGACACGATCTATCTGACTTTCCATCTTGACAATAGCCCTGCAGCGTATTTCCTTCGCAAATGACTCCGTCGTAAGGTTGCCATGACAGAAGTGCCTGCCGACTTTTCACAGTACATCTAATGTACGAGAACAACCGCTTCCCAGTGCCAAGTTAAACTGTTGGGCCGCACAAAAATCCATACGCATTGCATCCAGCGACTTGAAAGTTATGTTTTTGTTTTCCATCTGCTTGAGACATGCAATGGTTGAACTGGAGGAATGACTGGAAACCCTATTTTAGTGAACCAATACCTTATTGGCCTCGTTTCCGTAAACAAAGTCGATATTTCTGTTGGTACAAAGGATTCAGAACATTGGCCTGAAAGTCAACAGACCTCTGATCGACCTTTACTCCATTCTCTTGATCCATAATTTGCCCCTGTCGCAGTATCCAATGATTATCATTAATCTACTCGAAAAAAATTTGCAACATGATATGTACCACTTTTGGATTTTTTTTCCACCCACTGACCAGTAGAAAATGGCAGGAAACTTGTTAAGGTACATATACGCTCTGTCGAGTTCACCACGTATTGTTATTCTTCTCCTGTTAGATAGGCTTATACAGTTTCGTCGAGTTCACTATGTATTGCCATTCTTTCCTTTGTTAGATAGGTTTATACAGTTTCGTCGAGTTCACCACGTATTGCCATTCTTCCCCTGTTAGATAGGTTCATACAGTTTCGTCGAGTTCACCACGTATTGCCATTCTTCCCCTGTTAGATAGGTTCATACAGTTTCGTCGAGTTCACTACGTATTGCCATTCTTCCCTTTGTTAGATAGGTTCATTCAGTTTCGTTGAGTTCACCACGTATTGCCATTCTTCTCCTGTTAGATAGGTTCTGTGACGAATTTATTATTACATATTTATTTTAATATGAACGTTTGTTTAGATCAAGTTATATTTAAAAAACATGCATTGCTTATAGTGTTAAATATGTATTGCGAAACTCCTGCCTATTCTCCAAAGTTGAGGAAGAGCAAAAATCAACAATATATCAATGTACATAAATGCTTAATTACAGCTTTGTATTGTTACGTAATCTGAATATTGTAGAAAGCTTCAACACGCCTATAAATATAATCAATACAACGCACTAAAGAAGAGTATCTATTATTAGTTTACTATAGTCAGTGTGCTATAAACTTTGGAAGCTATAACTGTGATTGTTATAACATTTATCAATCGGGAAACTTCAGATATTTGACCAGGAACCTTTACAAAGTTCGAACAGTACAAATCATTTAACTTCAGTAGATTCTCATTGGACATTAGTATTTTTACAAAAATATTTTATAAATTCATCCTGGAAAACTCGACGTGTGTGGCCGGTAAATAACGAAAGACAAAGCTAGCTAGCTCCCTGTTATGTGAATTATACCTACGTCAACTCGTAATCAACTCGCTCATCGTGAACCCTCAATAAGATATCAAAGAAGTTCCAGACCAGAAGAAGACTTAATGTTGCTTATAATTTTGTGAAACTTTTGTTTATAAATCATTGTTTGTAAAAACTATTTGTAATAACTGTTATTGTAAATTGTATTGTTTTGTATATATTAAAACGTATTTGTGTGAAAAAAGAAAACTGTGTGTATCAATCTTGTTGGCAAAACTGACCATATATCGGCTTTTAGTTAACAGCTAAATTCAAAGTAAAATTTAACTACTAAATTCAAAGTATCATTTAGCTCAGTTTCAGACCTTTCGAAATTCTAATACGTAACTTAATAAATTGGGGGCTCGTGTCCGAGATTTAAATCAGAGACAAAATTCAATCTAAATTAAAAATTTAAATCACAATTGAATTTATATTTATCAGTGCCAACAAGATTTCATCATATCTGATTATCAAGATTTTCTTTAACTACCCTCCCTCCAACAACTAGAAAAATGTAACAAAAATTAATTAATCGAATTTGCCAAAGTTTTAGAACTAGAAGTTAAAAAATCAATGAGAAAAATGAAATGAAAAAATGAAGCCGAGAAAGAGCAAGAACAAGCTCGAATTGAAGCCGAGAAAGAACAAGCTCGTATTGAAGCTGAAAGAGAAAATAAACGTCTGAGGCCGAAAAAGAAAATAGGCTGAAAGAAATGGAAATTAGACTCAACATTGATCGACCAAGGCAAAATGACACCTTTTAACTTAATCGATATGTTAAAGAACCACCATTTAATGAAAATGAAGTTGATAAATATTTCCAACATTTTGAGAAGGCTGCCCACATATGGAATGGCCTATCGAAAAATTGTCATTATTATTACAAAGTGTCTTAACTGGTAAAGCACAAGAACCTTATGCCGCTCTCTCTCTAGAAGACTGTACGAATTATGATAAGGTTAAAGCAGCTATTCTCAAATGAGTTAGTACCGGAAGTTTATCGCCAAAAGTTTCGAGGGTATTGCAAACAAGATAATCAAACTTATATGGAATTCGCCTAGGAAAAAGGTTTATTTGGATCGATGGTGCAATTCTAAGCATATTGGCAACAGTTTCGACAAACTAAGACAATTATGTCTAATTGAGGAATTTAAATGTTGTGCCCATGACGACCTCAAAACTTACTTCGATGAAAAGAAAGTTGAAACACTACAGGAAGCAGCCGCTCTTTCCGATGAATACACTTTAACACATAAAACCACTTGTCATAAAAAGAAATTCCTACCATCTCAACTAAAACATCTATCTGTTCAAACCACTAAAGTTAAGGAATCTTCTAAAAAATCCAGCTCCTCTAGTTCGAAATCTTTTGACAGTTAGGATAAAACTTCTTTAAAATAATCAAGGCATATCTGCCATTTTTGTAAAAAACCTGGTCATGTTATGTCCAATTGTTGGTGTTTGAAAAAGAAAAGGAGGCAACACCCAGTGTGTTTGTGTCCACATAGGGACGTAGTTTCACCAGATCAGCCGATGTTGTTGGTGTGACCACTGATATAAAGGCTGATGTAATCAGGAAGGAATTTAGACCTTTTGTATCTGCAGGTTCCGTGTCTTTGACAAGTGTCACTGGCAATCCCATATCCATACGTATTCTATGTGATACTGGGGCGGCTCAATCATTGTTGTTAGAAGGTATATTGCCTTTAGATTCAAGTTCTGCCACTGGTGAGTCTATTATTGCTAAGGGTATTGAGGGTGGCTTTGTTAATGTTAATCCAGGTCTCTATCTGGATGATTATGGTGCCCCAAGTAGATCCATATTCTTTTACTTTCCAATGTATTTAAATACAAGGGATATCACCGCTTTGGAAATTCCAAAACCGCGATCTGAACAAATCTTTATGGTCTGGGCATATTAATATTTTGATTTACAAAAGCAATCAATTCTAGGTTGAATATCGCTACCTGGCTATGGTTGAATATGATTTGCTGATCTGCATATTCAGAATCGTTTTAATGTAACGTATTCAACCCTTTGTATAAATACATTGTATAGAGAGTGGAAAATATAACTGTAAATGCTGGAACAGAACTTGATACATATTCCAAATTGTAAATATGTATCGATTCACGACCATTTATAATGCTATTGATAACGGGTTTTCCTTTTATATAACAACATTATATATAAACTTATTTTCTTTAAAAAAAAAAAACATTCAATTTTACAATAATAAATTCGTTCAATCTGAGGTATGTTAAATGTTTAAAAGGTTTTGTTTTGTACTTTTCAACGTATTTTGAAGCTTGTTTTGCTGTTGGATAATATGTTTAGTTTTCTCCCATATAAAACCTTTTTTATAAGTAGAACTCAAACCAAGACTAGACAAGATGCTTATCTATACGTAATAATAACAAACCATAAAAAAATCGCTCAGAAATCTACTTATGGACAGCATCTGCAATACAGCATTTCAGTTTATTGACGTAGCATATTAACGAAAATATGTTACAGTAACGCAGTGGCAAAAATGTATGTCCAGTGCATGTCGTAACTTCTTCATTCAGTAAATAAGTATATGCTATGCTGAAAATACCATAGACAGTATTAATATGTTATACTGCGAAAAAACCGACTATTAAAATTATAATTCTCAAGTGTAAATCTTTTCTCTTATCTCAAGTATTTCTTCTCTGTTTATTGCAGAATTCAACTATCTTGTCATAGATAAACACGCCTCTCTTTCCACCAAGCGTCTCAACTATCTTGTCACAGATAAACATGCCTCTCTTTCCACCGAGCATCTTAACTATCTTGTCAGAGAGAGAAAAATAAAAAGACTGTCTTTCCACCAAGCGCTTTCTCGGAAGCTATTCATGTAAAAGTATTAAACTATCCCCCTTCCCTAAAAAGAAGAAAAAAAAACACGAGTTTTTATGTTGGTGAAAATAAACTAACGGGTTAGTCATCTGATGATATATTTTTTTTACTCTTTGATGTTCGATGTTATACGTAAATATCATGCTCAGTAACAATTGCTTTAAGGTCTAGCAGGTTATTTGATCGAAGTACTGACCAACCTCTTATATTTTACATTTTTAATCCAAATGAAAGGTTCAGGTACTGAAAAACGTATTGCCTGTATGTAAAATACTACTCCTGCAGAAAACAAGCTCATTGTCATTGTGTGTTTATCGATCTTACAGTGTCAGTTTTTAGATTCCGCGAGTAAAAAACGTATCCACCTATTCGCAACTAACATTTAAGTAATATATATAATGCGCTAAGGGTAACAGGACAAATAATGCCTGCAATGTTATTGTGTTCGATAGCAAAAGAAAAGCAAACATTTAACGTCGTTTTTTTAAAAGCAGTAAACCCTTGCACTGAAGATATCACAATGTAAAGCTTCATCTTCAAACAACAATGTGGATATTGGGTGAAACTGACCTAGTTCACTGAACTGAAGAAAACACACTTGAACTGTAATGTTACAGCACGGGCGCTAACTTTGAAAAAGTTACAAGTAAACTACTAACTACTGCTACAACACACTTTGGTGTTTTTAGATATTTTTCAATAAATAATTAATAATTGTTTTAAAAATGGCCTAAAAATAATTTTGTGTCTATTATCTATAAATGGAATTTCAACCATTATGTTGAAATTCACGCAAAACTACTCAAGGACTATCTGGTCTAGCCATTCCTAATTTTGAATAGACTAGAGGGAAGGCAACTAGTCAACACCACCAACTCTTGGACTTCTTTTTACCAATGAATAGTGGAATTGACCGTCACATTCTAACGCCACAATGGGTGGAAATGTGAGCATTTTCAGTGACCGAATTCGATTCCGCAACCTGCGGATTGCAGATCCAATGCCCTAACCACCAAACCATGCCAGACTAGTAGCAGGGATCAACCTTAAATTAGTAATAGTATTTCGGGTTAGATCTTTTTATTTTTTTTTGGCTTGCTGTAATTGCTTTTCAGAGATCCTCGCTACCATGATACTCCAAACGCCACTATCCATGGGCGGCTATTGTTTAATTAATGAATTTTTAGTATATTTTATATTGCCAACTAGCGGTTACAATTAATGAATACCGCATTTATTTCATAATATATATATATATATTTTCTTCAGTTTTCTGAAACGTGTAAAAGAAGATCCACTTTATAATGTGCAGAAATTCCAGTCCTCAGCTTTTCAATTTTGTGGTTTTATGTATTGCATATAATAGTTGTTTGGCATACGTAACATCACTAAAGAGGGTATAAGTGGGAAAGGAGTTCAAGGAATTACTAAACATTTTCTGTTTATTTAACAGACTATCTATTTTTGTTTCTATCGATCTGACAGTGTCAACTCTTAGGTTTTTACTTTCACGAGTGAAAGACATTTATATCGATCTGCTCGACAGTGCAGAACAGCCACGTCATTATTAAACAGGTTAAAACGTGTATGTTTTAAAAGCCTATTAGATTTATATAAAATCTTCGTCACGTAGCTAGATCCCTTTAATTTATTGGTCAATAGAAAAATATTTGTGAAATATGTGAGAAACTTTCCGCCATTTTCATGCCCAAAGATGTATATAAACGGAAAGCTCGTCGCCATTCACTAAAAGGTGTTAAAGTTACAAGTGACTTATAAGTATCTTAAAATGACTAGCGATTTTTAATCAAGTACTGTACATAACTGTTTATTTTTAAAAGAAAAATTTCAAATCAAGGCGGAAATAAATCTCTTTAGTGTTTACAAATGATTATTTATGTCTAATCCTGGTTTTAAGTAATTAGACAAATGTTTACGTACAACATCCACACAATTAAAAAAATATTATTTCTTTCTAGTCCTGGTTGTAAGTAATTACACAAAAGTTTACATACAACGTTCACACAATTCAAGAATTATTACTTCTGTTTAATTCCGGTTGTAAGTAATTACACAAAAGTTTACATACAACGTCCGTACCCGTAGTGAGCAGAGAACAGATTGCCCATTGTGTAGGTTTATGCTTAATTCCAAACAAACAAACTATAAAGTTTCAAAAATCCTGATTAAGGGGATATACAAATCACTTTTTCTTCTATGTTAAGATAAGTAAATGCATCAGAGTCCTTAGCACACGTGTAAGTAAACTGTATTCAGATTCTTAGCACAAGACTTTCTTCATCTATCAAATCCAAGCTCTAATTAAGAAGAAAAACTTACTTTGAAAAGTAAGTGAAGTGTTATTTAAAGTTGCAGTCTAAAACGATGAAAACACTTGTCGTATACCTGTTTGATCGAGTTTTAGTAAAGATATTTAAATTATTTTATTTTTGTCAGTAATCCTCTTCTTTCCTAAAGCCATAAAATAAATTTAAATAAACTTTAGTGAACAAAAACTAATATTAAACAAACAAACTGTTGTATACGTGGATTTTTTTTACCTGCCTACAAAGTGCTCACATGAAACATTATCATCTGAGAAAATATAATGAAGTGACTTTTATAGCAGCAAGTCAAGCTTTACAAATTTTCTGGTAAATTTTTTCATCATTAAACTTTATGATTACTTTTCTATTACCTCTTTACTTCTAGTGACTTAAATACAATAAAAAACTGTTGTTACAATTCGTGTCCATAAATTATCTGACCCATTTTAAAATTCAATAACTTCAAAGTTATTATAGACAGAACACTCTGGTTTTATTTCACTTGACGAACAACTAATAAGTTTTATTTTATTTTTTATCTTAATATACTTCCACATGTGCACCGTGTGCTTCTAAGAAACGCCTCTTGCACACGATCAACTGTTGCATCAAATACACTTGGGCGTCCAGCTCCCTTTTGCTGTAACACACTACCAGTTGGTAGGAATGTTTAAAACCAAGCTTTTATGCTATTCTTGATTGGTGGGTCTTTTCATAAATGCGTCGGTAATTTCTTTGCACTGACACGATTGATTTGGATTCAGCAAACGAAACCACACACTGCGCCTTTTCTTTGGGTGATGTCATTTCTTCCTCCCCCCCCCCCTTTTCTCTATGCTATTAATTCTACTACAACGAATCTGCAACAGAAAGGCGGGGACAAAAAAAATTACGAATTTAATATAACCGTAGTGTTCTTCTATCTATAATATTTTTGAAGCTATTAATTTTTAAAATGGGTCAAATAATTTATGGACACCCTGTAGTTTTACTATTAATGAATGTAAACTTTGTTTTGTATTTTTCATTGATCACAGACAATATATATTAATCTTATAAGTGTCGACATCTTACAAAACCTTAATAAGAGATTTAGATAAATTGTTTAACAACAGATGAATTCACTATCTTTTCCAAATAAATCAAAATAGATTTATCATAATGCTGATTAAAATGGAATAGTTTTACATTTTAATAATTTTTTATCACAGAAACTTTAAGAAAAATCTAATTTGATTTGTGTTAGTGGTTCAGACAACACTGGCGCTGTTAGTTCGTATTACATAACAGTCTGATAACTTGGTATTGTAACTTGATTTCCTCACGCGCGCGATGTATGAGAGTGATCTCTATCTAGAAAGTGTCGAAGGTCTTCACTGTTTCTATTGTAAAGAAATAACTAAATCGTTCGTGTTAACAAAACGCTACAAAAATTATTACCAAAATTAAACAGGTAAACTTTTTAAAATCTCCGTTTGTATCTCTTTCTATCTACAAATACGTATATATATATATATGTGTACGTGTGTTTGTAGGTATATTAGAGTTATGATAATAAAAACAGAATGCTTGAGATTTACCACTTTTTTTTTAAGTTCTTACGTTTGGGAAGATAATGAATAAAATAAAAATACGAATTTGTGAATTATAAGAAACGGCATGAAGTCTTCTTTCTAGTTATATATTACTTTAGGGCAGTTGCTGAGTATGTGTGTGTATCGGGCTATCTGCTGTGCTCTCCGAGAGGAATCGAACCCCTGATTTCAGCGTTGTAAATCCGTAGACTTACTGCTGTCCCACCGGGGGACTAGTTACTGAAACGTCAGTATATATCAGTCATTTATAGATATATTTTGTTTTGCTGAAGAAATTAAAAGTCTAGAAAATTGTTTTAACTTCGAATGTCGTGTATGCTATTGTTTTAAGATCGCATTTCATTGTAACAGGATTATATTAAATAACAATATTCTTTAAATTAAAAAAAAGTGACATTAACAGACGGCAGGTCTTAATTCCGGGTTTCTATAGCTACACAGAACGTTTGAAAAAGAAAGACCTATCTTATTAAAAAAATTACAAACTTTAATATGTATATATGACGACAAGAACAGGATTTGTTCGAACACCTACATTTTATTCTGCTTGTAACAAAACAAGAGAAACGTCAGTTCGTCTAACTCCCCTGTCATGACGAGTAGAGTAGACATGATCAATACCAGGTCTCGTCGGCTCTATTAAGTAGATTAAATCACTTAAGTGTAGGTAGTGAATTGTTCTGATATTATTTCCCTCCATACGCTTGCTTTTATCTTCTCCCTCCTTTCATTCCGAAAGAACAAATGAGGCTGTTCAACTTTCTGACTTGATCAATTAATCAGCTTAATATTTAGCTTTTCGATTAAATGTCAATCGTTAGCTTATTAAATTCCAGACCCCAATTCCTTTACCAAACTTTTGTCTGTAGTTAAAATATAGCTACTCTTTGTGTGTGCGTACGTGTGTCGAGAGAGTTCCACGTTTGCGCTCCATTGCCAGAGGAAAACCCTCGTTAGTTCTGATACAGTTACTCATTAGAAAGGACTTCGCACTTGCGTTCTACTCTTTAAAAATGTTTCCTGCTAATTAACGTAACCCACATTAGGAAGAGAGTCTTTACTTGCACTATACCTTTTAGGCAATATATTTTTTGTTAATTGAGGTATAGTCACGTTAAGAATCAGACGTACCCACGCCAGCAGTCAACTGTAATTGACGAAAAAGTTTAGTTATTCAGATATAACCACACTTTATAAATGGTGTCGTCATACCTACACCACACTTCTCGGTAAATATCTTATCTAGTTATACTTACTTGTTGATAGGACGCCTCACGTATATTTACTACTTGGTAAAAGTCCTCTTGCAAATTTAAGTATTGACAACTTTGGAGGGGACTTCACGCCAACACTTCGTAGATAAAGCACTCTTTGTAATTTAAGCATAGAAAAACACTGGAAGGGACTTCACACCTACACTTCGTAGGTAAATCATTCTAAGTAGTTTAAGTATAGACCATCTTTGGAGGGGACTTTACACCTACATTATAGTTACATTCTGGAGAGAGTGAGGGCCACTACTATTTCCTGTTACTTGTTAATTTAGATACAACCACATTTTAATTAAGGCTTGGTAGTGTGACGGATGTATTATTATATATTTATTTTAATATCGATGTTTGTTTAAATTAAACTTATATTTAGAAATGTACATAACTTATACTGTTAAATATGTATTGCGAAACTCCCGCCCGTTCTCTAAAGTTTTAGAAGATTCTCGAGTGTAATAATCAATAATAGTAAACGCCAATATAGCTTTGTATTATTACGTGATCTGAATTTTCGAGAAACTCTCCACACGCCTATAAATATAACCAACTCGACGCGCCTAAAAGGAGTTTCTATTATTGGGTTGCTGTAATTGGTGTGCTATAAACTTCGGAGACTATAACAGTGATTGTTATAACGCTTATCAATCGGGACTCTCCAGATATTTGACCAGGAACATTTATAAATTTCGAACATCACAAATCATTCAACTTCAGTGGATTCACATCGGACATTAGTACTTTTATGTACTAACGACATCGATGGAAACTCGACCTGTAATCAGCGTGTAATTAGTGAGAACTACAGGGCTAGCTAGCTAGCTCCCTGATAAGTGCATTATACCTACGTCAACTCGAAATTAAGTATTATCATCAACCTTCGATAAGATATCAAGGAAGTCCCAGACTAGAAAGAAGACCTTATGTTGCTTTTAAGTTTGTAAAACATTTGTATATGAATCATTGTTTGTAATAACTGTTATTGCATATTGTATTGTTATTTGTATATTAAGAGATATTTGTATTAAAAAAATAGAAAACTGTGTGTATCAATCATGTTGGAGATATGTCAACATTTATTTAACTACTAAATTTAAATTATCATTTAGTTCGGTTTCAGACTATTATTCGAAATTGTAGTATGTAACAGTAGGAATAATTGTTTTGATAATTTAAAAGATAGATTTACCGCCAAAGTACAGGATCTTCTCCTCCAATTATGGAATCCAGTCGCAGTACAGTTCTCAGTGTGCAGTCCAGGTGGTGTGGTGTCATCCCTAATTCCAAACCATCGACCAGAGGAAGCCAACGATTTGGTAGCAGCCACATTTACATTATTACTTTATTATTATTTATAATGTTTTAATTTGTTATTTGTAAAACTTTTCAACACCAAGTACCCAATGTATTTACAATTATTTGATACTATTAATTATATTGATATTAAACACTTGAGTTGTTTGTAAACCTAAACGTATGAAAACTGAACTGATATTAGCCAAAATACAACCACCTTGAGTTACTTATCCAAATTTTAATGACAAACAATTAAATAAAATGGTTATCCATATCAAACTCTCTGCAGTAACTAATTTTACTTTATTCCTTATTATCATTACTATTTGTCTCGCCTTTTTATTAAAATTCTTTTATTTTTAACAAGGTACCATTGAAAACAAGATAAATTATTTTCTTGTAATCCAGGTTCCTTTTCACCATCTCTCTGTCAAGTGAACTCATAATAATTTCAAAATAAGTGATTGCTAGATCAGTAATGCACAAGAATGTTTCTTTTACTTCACCACAGTCAGTCACTTGACAAATCAAAATTGACAACTGGCTCATATTGCTGATATCTGACGAATTGTCAGCCACTATAAAGTAATATTTGTTATTCAATACCGAAACTTCACAATCATCTAGAATTTCAACAATGCAGGTCAGAAGATCTCAAGATCTAGCTTTGCTTAAATATGTCGAAAGGTTGCTTTATTTTTCATCCATTGCTTCAGAGAGCCGCCTTGTAGCAAAGAAGATGAGAAATTAAATGTTCATACTTCGTAGTATGTGGGATTTCTTTTGCCAAGAATTTCTTTTACAAATGCAACCATTCCTGAGTCAGTTGTTGAACAAGTACCGTATGGAACCGGTCCCTTAAGACCCTCTTCACGAAGTTTATGCATTGCTTGCTTGAGCAAGGGAGCATGCTTCTCGGAATTTGTCGAGCTTCCTGGTATTCCCAGTTACTTTTCGAAAGTTGGTAAATAGAGTTGTTATGAAAACACCACATGTTCTATATGGTGTATCTAAATCATTTTTGGATAATTCTGGGCAATACTTAAAAAACATCCCTCCAAGGGATGTATCAAAAATCAGACATTCATATTTATCTTCCCATTTCTTCTGGTATTTAACCAAAGTCGATGAAGAGGGTGAAGAAGTTGCCTAGCAGGGATTGACGAATCAACATCACTAGTCCCAAGATTCGGTGCTTAACTTCAGTTTGAGCACCACTACTCACTACCTGTAGTCTAGGTTTCTTTGTAACAAATTGTAATGGATTTCTGCTACATATTGGGTCGTCAAGAAATTAAATTCGAGTTTTGGAACACTTTCATTAACCACTCCCCAAAAAACGTACATCACGTATACCCGACTAAACGTCACATTAGTGTAGCCTATATAATGTATATAGTTTAGTATACTTTAATCCCTTATAGTGATGGTACATGACGAGACACACATTCGGCATGTAATGCTGTTTGAATACAAGAAGGGAAACAACGTCTTTGTAGCCACAAATAATATCAAAGAAGTTTATGGAAATGTTTTGAACGTTCGTAAGTGTCAACATGGTTCAGCAAATTTCGTTCGGGTGACTTTAGCCTTAAAAACCGTGATGGCAGATGCCGACACGTTGGAATTGATATTGATGTTCTGAAGACGCTTGTTGAGTCTAACCCAAGGCAACGCACTTGTGAAATGGCCCTGAAATTGCATGTATCTCATGAAATAAT
>NW_013666245.1:295763-297208 GCF_000517525.1 Limulus polyphemus
AGAAACGCCCTTCACTCGTCAATCGGAAAGGTGTTCTTCTTCTCCCCGACAATGCAGGCCCACATGTGGCACGTTTGACGCAACACAAGATTATGGAACTGGGTTGGAAAGTTCTCCCCCACCCACCATATTCTCAAGATATGGCACCATCGAATTACCATATTTTTCGTTCGCTGCAACATCATCTTAATGGGAAAACGTATGCAAATGTGGAAGGTGTTAAACACATTTGATGATGAATATCATCCATCCTTTCAGATAACACTTTCACGAGCTCTGACACATTTTCAGGCAACTCTTCCCGTTATCAGGTCCACTGGCAACTGAAGTTCCCGATTAAACATCAGCTTTGCTGGAGTGTATCCAGTGGCTTCGTGCTCTGCTGTTCTATAGGCCATCAACAGTAGAGAGAGTAAGACATCCCAGTCCTCTTGGTGGCTATTACAAAACTTTGCCAATTCCTGTCCCAGTGTCCAATTGTACTTTTCTACCATCCCATCAGACTGTGGGTGAAGTAGCATTGTCCTGGTCTTTCGTATGCCAAACAACTTGCAGCATTCATAGAACACAGCTGATTCCAAGTTATGGCCTTGATCTGAATGCAGTTCGTATGGCATACCCAACCTGAAGAAGAAATCACTAATAGCCGAAGCTACAATTGCAGATTCCTGATTTGTTATTGCATATGCCTCAGGCTACTTGGTCAAATAATCCATCACCATACAAATGTACCTGTTTCCAGCACGAGTTTGGGGCAAAGGACCAGCAACGTCAATGGCTACTCTTTCCATTGGTGTGCCAACTTGATATAACTACATTAGAGCACGTTCCTTATGCTTGGTCCCCCTTTTAGCACAACATGTACTGCAGGTCCTACACCATTCTTCAATATCTTGCCTCATACCTATACAGTAAAATCTTTGCCGTAGGTGACTCAATGTATTCTTAATTCCAAGATGTCCTCCTGTTAAACCATCATGGGATTGACGCAGCACAACTTCCTGTAAATTGCTCGGTAGAAATGTTTGCCAGGTCGTCACTTTCCCATCTGCATTTTCCCATCTGTGGACAAGAATATCCTCTTTAAGCTTCAACTGGTCCCATTGTGCTGAATAGTTTTTTGTCGCAGGGCTTAGACTAGACATCTTCTCCCAAGCAGAGGGCAAAACACTTGCTTTTAGAAAATCAATTATCTATACTTGGTTCCACTTCACCATCATCAACCCCTTCAGTCACTTTGACTTCATGTTGATGGTATCTGGTTAGTCCTGCCTCTCTTTTAACACTTATTGGAATTTGGCCATTGTTGTTCCCAAAAGTCATTTTATAAAGTTAACTACACACTTTCTCGATAGCAAGTAGTCCAACCCTAGTATGCATTCGTCTTCAATGTCAGCCAAGTACACTTTCTGTCTGTCCTTTATGCCCATGAGCTCAATAGTTAC
>NW_013666245.1:297229-299397 GCF_000517525.1 Limulus polyphemus
TGGCTAATATATCCTCCCCATAGTAAAACACAAGTAAATCGTCCTTTAATGTTATTTAAATCTACTTGTAAAATTACTAATCTTTCCATTTGTACTTCCTGTTTCCTTTTTTGTTCCAGTTAACACTGGTGCTGGTTTTCTTGCCACTGCTGTAGTCTCTCTTCTTGTTCGTTTTCTCGTTCTTCTTGTTTCTTTTCTTTTTCCTCCAACAACTGCTGTAATCACTCTCCTTGTTTTGTTCTCGTTCTTCTTGTTTCTTTTGCTGTTCTTGTATTGATGCCATCAAATCTGCTAAGTCGTAGTTCGATTTGCCACTTCTCGTTTCCATCTTTTTTTTTCCATCCCACTTCTGACACAAGTTTGTTACATATCTGCTTGTTTGTTAATTTCCGGTATAATTTCTTTTCGAGGAACTTCAACAATATAAGTCCTTTCCTGATTAAACCAATTTATTATTTCTCGATACAAACATTTAGTACACAGTAATTCCACTGTCAGTATGTTTCCTGACACTTTAAACTGACACGATAACTTTGCCCGAAACTTACCGTTACTACTGTTCGCTTAATCATACATTCATTTCCCCAGGCTTTCTCTGCCAGGCTTATACACTAAAAAAGAGGGCCTCTCGAACAAACTCGAGCTTTATCACTGCCCTGTATATTTGCTGCTGGAATGGTTAACATTGACGTGGGTTGCACCTGCACACTGACATGGATTACTGAGATGCTGTACTTTCGTATTCTAGAACAAATTCTTTTAGATTCAGGTTTACAGCCTAAGCACTGTTCATCGTCTAGAGTGCTTATTAATGTTATTTGTGTTTGAGCTTTAATTAAATATTACTTTTTATCGTATTAACACTATGTCTAGTCTTGTTGCCTCATTTTGAACTTTTTCTTAATCATTTTAGCTGTGTAGTACATTTTCTGATGTTACCGAGTTATTACACTTATTGTTATTATCGATTACGTATTAAAACATACTGGTCAAGTCATTAGACGTGGCATCTATGGATTTTTGTACGATGTTACTTTTGAAATGGGCAATGTGAAACTTTCGTCCTTTTATACCAGATGGTTTATGAAAAGCAGTAGGAAGGACTAGTGTACTTTAAACATGACAGCCTGACCATGGAGCCTTTTGCATTATAAACTATGCCACAGGGATATCATCAAAATGTATGGTTGTCATATAGAGCATGATTGGACGTAGTGACATGAACTGTAATGACGTACTTAGGATCTAAAATCGTTTTAATAATACGTGCTAAATCTCTGAATGTAGCCTTTTATCCATTGTTGGAACATGGTTAAGTGTTATAATCATGATGTAATGGAAATGCTCACCAATTCTAACCACTGTGACATTCCTTGCTGTCTATTACACCTTCATTGAATAGGAAAAAAACACATTCACTCAAGAGAAAGAATTATTTCCGTTTTATTTTATACAGATAATATCACCATAATTTTATTCACAACACAAACCTCTACCTAGTCAAATAGTTAACAAATACATCTGCTAATAAAAGATGACAACAATGAAAGTATAAAAGCTCAGACCAATGACTTGTATCTATAAAATTAGACTTTAGTGCCAATGAAACTAGAACTTGTTAACTGAAACAATAATGACGCTTATAAGCAGAACAAAAAAAATGTTACCTACTGTTACGTATTATAATTTCAAATAGCCCGAAGCCGAATTAACTGATAATGTGAATTTAGTAGTTAAATTATATTTTGGATTTAGTTTTTAAATATATGCCAATATATAGTTAGTTTACGATATTTGCCAACAAGATTGATTCACACAGTCTTCGTTGTTGCGTCAACGAGTCACGTGACCACTGTGGCGCCCTCTAGTTTCTAGAACTATCTTGTTCTTTCGGGAATGCTCTAGTAATTACTAGAAATAGGTTACGCTGGTATAAAAGCGGGGAAGGTAATGTGTGTAGAGGTAGAGAGACAGTGAGTAATTGATCTGCGGTCGGAGTATTATTGACGTTCGTTGCTATAGCGTTTGTTTAGCGCGATTGTTGAGTGTATCGGTTAAGTTATATTCGGAAAGAATAAACCAGTTTTATTAAGTAAAGGCTTGTGTCGCTAAAGTTTCGTCGGAACGAAGTTACGGAAAAATCAATTAAAACACGGAGACGTAACAAT
>NW_013666245.1:300382-307661 GCF_000517525.1 Limulus polyphemus
TACAAGCTATGCATGCTTTTAAATATAAACTCAATCTGAACAACGTCGATATTGAAATAAATCAAAACAAATTTGTTACACTTTGTAAAGGTTTAAACATCAGGACCAATTTTCATCTCTCGTCTTAAACATGGGGTATGAAATATAGCAGCCAACCACGTCCATAACTATGTTCTCTTTTTAATTACACCATAACATAAAATCATAGGATAACAAAGGACCTTTGGTCCATCTAGGCCATCCTATCCTTTAAATTAAACTAACCTCTAACTAACTCAAAGCCAGCCTTTTTTCAAAATCAAAGAATTTCAGAGATCTTAACTTATTCTCTAACAGTCCAATGTCCGTTCTAAAGAAAGGAGCCCAAACTGAACACAATACTCCAAATGTGGCTTAACCATTTCCATATACAAAGACATTATAACATCTTTAGACTTGTATTCAATATTTCTATAGATACAACCTAAAATCTTATTTGCTCTATCACTTGCAACAGCACGTTGCTTGGATGGTTTAAGAGATTGATCAGTCAGAAACAAGATATTTTTCTTCTTTAATGATGTTAAGATTATGCCCATCAAAATTATATTCATTATCCAAATTGTAATATCCCACACATATTACCTTGGATTTATTATAATTAAATGTCATCTGCCTTATATTTGCTCAACTCACTAAGTAATCCAAATCCTTTTGTAAAGCAGTAGCATCTTCCTCATAGCCAGCAACACCCAAAACGTTAATATCATCAGCAAAATTAAATAATAGATTGACCATTCCTTCATCTATATCGTTGATGTAAATCAAAAAGAGTAAAAGTGCTAACAATGAGTCCTGAATATCTCATTCGTAATGTTAATCAAGTTTGACTGAGCACCATTTATAACAACCGTCTGTTTTCTTCCATCTAGACAGTTTCCATCCAATAAGCCTCAAATGTTTTCTACAAATACAGATACACCAAATTCACAACAATATTCTCGTCTACATAAGCAGTACCTCTTCAAATAATGTCTAAATATTAGTAAGGTAAGAAACCACGCTGACTATCAAACAAAACTGTCAGCTTTGTTAAATAACTTTGCAAAGCATCTATTATAAGACTTTCAAAAACTTTTCCCACCAATGATGTAAGTCTAATAGACCTATAATTACTGGGACAATTTTTTTTTACAACTTCTAATGAAAAACAAAAAAGGAGTAACATTAGCCAACTTCCAATCTTCTGGCACCTGCCAACTATTCAAGTATCTAGAAAAAAGAGTAGCAGTTGTCTCATGTAACAGTTGTATGGGTAGCCCGTGGGCTTAGTTGTTGGGTTCGACTTTACACTCGTTACAAAGAAATTTATTTGGATTTCTGGTCGTGCTTTCGCGAGCGGAGCACACAAGTCACCAACTCGAGGAAGTTTACGTGTAGAATAAAGATCTCACACAGAGACAACTGAATACAAATTAAATAACTTCTTTATTTATACACTGTTGAACAGTTCATTTATATCGAAACTCAAGGTTGTTTTGCGATAATCCTGCTTCTAAATCATTGAATTCTTCATTTTGAAAGTCTAAAAGTTTGTTAATAAGCCCTTTATTACATTCAATAACATAGATACAACATTAATTATGTTATCAATTAAGTTAACACGAGAAATTCTTTTGGTCATAATCTGTATAACTGTATTAATAATTCTCCTAACATATCTTTAAGTAATTCCACTTTAAGCATCTTCAAACCTACTATTTCTTTAGCACAGTTAATGTTCTTTACTTTTCTCTCTTTATGCGTTATACACCATTGAACCTTAAGTGAAACACTGGTAGACTAGATCAGAAATAGCATACTTACAAGTTGCTTGTATAGTGAACTTCTTGTACATTCTGGATTACTGCCATCTTCTTCTGGAGTCGGATCAGGTTCTCAGAGCAACTTGATAAATATGGAGAAGTTGATAAAGTCGGAGAAATGCCGTTTAGAGTAGAAAACACGGAATTATATACACAATTTTTGTGTTATTCCAATTGTTCATAAAGTTTAGCAGATCTTTTAAAAGTAGTTGTTTTAACTCGATTGTTACAAATGGTATCCTTCAGCAACAAGTAGACTATTCCAGACTGTAACCAAAATCCACTTTGTTATCGGTCCTTACAGAACTTATTATTTTCCCTTATCTCATATCTTTGGCAAAATCATCCACGACAGTTAACTTAGGGTGTATAGAGAAACCATGTAACTCTGTACTCTCTACTACGAGTATTTCACCCATGTCTGTCATTGCCGTTGTGGTAACTGCTTTTTTTGTGACATAGGTTCATTTCGTCGTGCATTTTATCTAAATATTGGAGTTTTCTCAAAATACCACGTATGTATGGTGCGAGCTGTGAACTCTTGCACTCCGAGGTCATGACTGGGATGCCATGGGCCTCAAGACTGCATCTTCCTTATCTGGTATTGTGGTTCACTAGTTACTGCCCTCACTTTCTTATAACATCTGCTGCTTTCTCCTTACTATACATTATAAAGTGAAAATGTACTTCTTGAAACATCTTCACATATTTAATACACTTAGTATTTGTATTCGACAAATACTTCACTCATATATATCCAATTCTTAACCTCTTTCAAAACTTATATGGTCAAGTACCACATTACATTGTAACGCTTTTAAATGAACACGCCGCTACAATCAGGGTTCAACATCAAAGAACAATTTATTCAACAATGGATACATTGGATAGATGAGATCTTTATATCTAAAAATATTACAAACGACATCCCGTTGAAAATGCATTTTGATTGTACTTCCAAAGACACTCTATGAAGGAGAGTACGAAGCTGTTTTTAACATATTAAACAATTTAAGATATAATTGTAAAACCTGAATACTTAAGAACTTCATACAATAATGATTTGATGAAGTCCCGCTTGTTCAAATAGTTTTGTTTTGTTTTGTCAGTGAGGAAGCCAGTAATGTAGGGATTTTATTCTCCTTGTAAAGTCGAGACAGTTTAGTCTGCTATGTGATCATGAACCGGATCAAGTGATATGTCTACTTTCATCTCTATCTTGTTTGGTTCCTCTTTTCAAGTTCAGTAGCCAGCCCTACATAGCTTTTTTATTTATCGATAAATATTTTTTCTAATACTTCTATTCTAAAGCATTATATATTTTGCATAGAATAATAATTAAAAAAAAGGTAGTCAAAGATCGTGAAGACTGATTTGCTCCATCAAATATTGATAAAATCATAGTTACTGCTAGAACTAGGTAGTCACTAGGCCTGTTGAAGGAAGATGGCGGTGAACGAAAACAAGAAATCTCGTTTTTGGCTATTTGCCGGTTTGCGACACCAGGACGCTCTGGATAGTTGAAAAGCGGCATATACACCGGAGATAGAGCGACTATACCATGTAGCTTTTAATATCTAGCTTCTGATGACCTGTAGAGAAGAAAATCCAGAAGACCTTTGTATTGCTTTAATACGGACGTCCGTGTCAGTCTCTGATATTCAAGATGAATTGGGATTTGATCAAAGTTCCTTGAACGAATTTGGTATGTAGCTTGTAAAGCCAAAATTAAATATAGTGAATGTCTTTTTATGGTAAACTTCACATTCAAAACTACCATTACAATTATGTGTCTGTGTTTTCTTATAGCAAAACCACATTGGGCTATGTGCTGCGTAACTTCGAAAACTAACCGCTGTCCCTCCTGGGAACTTACAAGTATGAATTAATGTATGTAAGAAACAGGTTTATTATCTTGTTGATGTTCTACAGTAAGTGGAATACTGTTATTTTTACTATTTATATACTCCAAGAATTGATCAAGATTATTATGGTAAAAATGGCGTATACCTATTTCAAATCCTCCAGTCGTATGTCTTCATGAAACAAATTAAAAAAAGATTGGCCAAAGGACCAAATATAGAGATCATAACTACACATCAAACTGATCTTAAATATTGCCATTAAACAAACAATGAGATTCTATCGTGCAAATTTTATTACGTTCAAAAACACAAAATTTGGAACACATAACCAATTTGAATTGCCATTGATAATTAGTTCATCGCTAATTGTATTATTTCTTCCAATAGGATTTTAGTATGCAAAGACTCGACATCGAAACTACCAAAATTAAGTCTACTATCAAACTTTAAATGTTGAGTGTCATTGAAGAGTTCAAACCTTTCCTTCAAGGCGTATTCTTTATTTGCACAGTCTTTCAGCAAAACAACAGTCGAAATTATAGGTCTTGGTTGATGGATATTTTTTTTATGCGTTTTAGAAAGTCATGAAAAAATCACCGGAATACTTCCTGATGATCTGATTTCTAAATATTGTGTTTGAATTCGTAAATTATTTTATAATTATGCATTAATATTTCTAAAAATTTATTAGCAAAAAAAAAAGAAAAAAAAGAATACGTAAGAATATGTCAATCACACTATTTCTGATATATCCAGTGTCGTACGTCAACTTGAATTTACAGAGCTTCCACAAAATAAATTTGGGCATGGCAGAATATGAATGGGAAAGCCATACAATCTACAGCTCTGCGAGTTGATACAGATACACTGAAAATATGCAGAATATATTTATTAAAAGAACATAGATGGCACTGCAAGATGACCTTTAAAAGCATTTAATTTTATTTCATCATAAGAAAACAATACATTGCGCATTACAACAAAATATCATTCATCCATTTCGACACACTCCAGACGAGGAAGAACATAATGAACAGAAACATGAAGCATATCCTCAGAGATGTGAATCACATAATGTCTTTTTTCTAATGTGTTAATATTGTCTTGATGAAACAACTCTGCTAATTATGAGCAAATGAATGAACTCTGACATTAAACTCTCTGTTTTAACTGCAATTCCTAGTGATGTTACAAGCAAATTTCGCTGTAAAGCCGCCTTGTAGTGCCACCTATGGCCGTTTATTTCATAAAAGTGTTCTGCATATGTTTTACACACCAACTAGCATAGCCGTATCATTTCGTTCTCATACCATCTATACTTTATACACAAACTTATTTGTACCTATACTCTGAAAAGGAAAAAAAAAAGGATTAAAAATTAAAACGAAAAGATTAAATTTAAAAGAAAGAATAACAAAGAAATAGGTAAAAACATGAAACAACCAAGCCTTAAACTATAAAACAAAGCAACTAAAAATAAGCCCTGTTTTTAGCTACATTTGACGAGCAGATTGGAACTGACTCACGAGTCGCCAGTTGGACAACCCGAAGACAAATAGTAGTGATTATGGTGAATGACATTAAAAACTTAAGTAGCTAGTGAACCAAGAGATGCCTATAGTATCATCAGCAAATAGCATTATTTCCGCTATATCTTTATTTGCAATCATAGTGAATAAGATTATTGTAAAAAATGCTTACCATAAGCATGGAGCTTTGTTTTGTAGTTACATGTTTACATCTTACATCTTTTGTTGATATACGTTCCTAGTAGCATTAGTTTATAAGTTTATATTATACAGAGTATGTGAGTTTTAGTTGATTTAGGGTAAAGAAAATGGTCAAATAGTTTTCTTCACTTTTAGAAAATGTAAAGATAAAATAATTGCCAGTAAGAATTATGATGAATATCAAAAGTCTTAAGTGTATGCGAGAGATATGTTTTTGTTTTAATTTCTATGTATGTCCAAGTTTAAATATAAGCGTTCCTTGAGTAAATGACGTGCACATGATTTTGTGTTCGTTACTTGAAGGTTAAGATTACTAAGTCACACCTTTTTCTTTCAGACAGCAATGTATTTTTCATATATGACTGACATGTAGACTAAAGTTACTAAAATAATAAAAATATATCCTATTTAAATAGAGGTTGATTGTGGTGTATAAAAAACGCCTCAAAACACCGGGTATATAATACTAACACATATGAATAGGGAGTTTAATTACTATTCATCTTCATTTTTTTTAGTGTTGTGATCATGTCATGGTATTGAATAGTTACTCCTTTTCTTACTTTTAAGACTGTCACCCATGCGAGACATGTAAAATATGTTAAGTCCGTTATTAATAGTAGACAGATGCTGTCAAAGCCAATAACACAAAGCTAGGGACTAGAAAGTGCTGTTTGGGTATATAACAGACATGAAAGTAGCACTAAGGATGATGTAACATGCCAGACAGAATATTTTATGTTACTTATCTTTGCTATTTACAGTTATGGTATTTTTAACTTACAGTAACCATGTGCTAAAACATTAGTTGTAATTTTAACCATGTTTAATAACATTAAAAGTGTAATTTCAGTGATTGTAGAAACTAGGGATTATGTACATGTGAGAGTTTTAGTTAGAAAGGTCTATGTTCTGTTTTCGACATTTTTGTAATGTGACTAATGGTTTGTGTTAGTAAGATAGTCTGTATTTGTTTAGTTATATGTGCTGAATTAGTCCGGTGGATATTTTACAGTCAGAGTATCAGTATAGATGAGGTACCCCCTTGTGCTAAAATGTTTAATCTACTGAATAGCGAGTGGTGTATTTAGTAGGTTAAAGCTCTTTACAGTGAAGTAAAAATACTTATTAAGGTTTTCTTGAGCAAGTTTTCTACATAGCTTGTATAGAAGAAATTAAAAGGCAGTAAACGTCTTTTTTGTGATAAATTTCACTCTATCAAAGTTTCCATAACAACTATGAAGTAATATATGTAAAAAGGCAACTTTATGCGCTTGTTGATGTTTAACAGTGAATCGAATAATGTTATATTTACTTGTTAGACATTCCAAAAACTGATGAACATCACCAGGATCCTTAAATACGGTGAAAGTGAAACATACGTGCTTCCAATCCTCCAACTCTGGTTCTTCATGAAAACAAAGAAACAGATTGGCTAAAGAAAAATCAAATTTAGAACTCATAGCTATACAATCAATCTTAAGATCAAATCAAATTTCCTGTTTTTCAAGATCACCTTGCAGTTCAACGTATGCTTTTTTACCCCAATAAATGTGTTCTGTATAATTTCTGTAGACCTTTAACAACTAACAAAGCTGTATATTATATGGATTTCCCATTAATATATGTTTATACTAGTGGTGTGACAATTAACCAGAATAATCGAAGACTGATCCTTCAAGTCAAATGGCCAAGTGTTCGATTATAATTTTACATAATCGATTGTAACCGATTACAGTATTATTTTTCGTGGATATACTGTTTTTATATTTTAGATATATCACAAAAAACCGGATGTTTGTGTAGTAAGCCAAACATATTAAGGACGGGTATCCCCATT
>NW_013666245.1:307682-312601 GCF_000517525.1 Limulus polyphemus
ACCGGATGTTTGTGTAGTAAGCCAAACATATTTAAGACGGGTATCCCCATTGGGTAACATTTACCAAACCCAGTTAAGCCGAGCTTTTTGTTAAATAATTGAAGACCAGAAACAATTCTCAGAACTTATTGTGTCTGAAACGAAACTCAGACGAACTTATTGTGTCTGAAACGAAACTGGGACGAACTTATTGTGTCTGAAACGAAACTCAGACGAACTTATTGTGTCTAAAACGAAACTAGGACGAACTTATTGTGTCTAAAACGAAACTGGGACGAACTTATTGTGTCTGAAACGAAACTACAATGAACTTATTGCTTGAAAATCATACTGTACAAAATAAAAGCTGGCATTCTAATTAGATATCCGTGCACGAGATTTAAACCACGAGCTTTTCGCGCTTCATTACTGCGAGTTTATCTTGGACAATCAAATATACATACAAAAAAATCCAAACAAACACAACTAATGTGTAATATTTTTATTTAATCTCACAGAGAAATAAAAAAAATGTCGCTAATCGACTGTAATCGATGATCGATTGGTTCTAATGAACCAATCATTAATCCTAATATTTCAGACTTTCTCGTCTCTCTCTCTCATCTATCTTTCCTACGCTATTTTTTCTCTTGACAGAATACTTACTCATACATGTATATATGTGCATATTAATAGAAGTTAACTCTTATATTTAACTCTACTAAATCATTGTACCAAGAAAGTTACAAATACTTTCGTTATAATAATTACTTACATAGTAACGAAAACATATGGGTACAGATATTATGGTGCATATAAGATAATATTAAAAAGAAGTAGTAAATGCACAGTGTTGGTTCAACCTTCTTGGTGAACAGAAAAGGTTTCTTGTGTACCAGCGCTGTTCCTCTCATGTTTTATTTCTGCTACAGCATGTCCTGGTTTATAGCTCAAAGCATGAACAGAAACTAACAGTGCACCGTTTTTTGTTTGTTTGAAGTTAAGCACAAAGCCACACAATGGGCTATCTGTGCTCTGCCCGCCACGGGTATCGAAACCCGGTTTCTAACGTTGTAAGTCCGCAGACATACCGCTGTGCCACTAAGGGGCACAGTGCACCTTCCACTAAACACTGTCTAAGTTGGTTCCTACTGAAACAGTTGGAGTGGGAACTCGAATAGACTTAGCAGCCTGGGGGCCAGGTAATTGATTTTTTCGTAATCATGGTCATGGAGGTTATCATGATGGTATTTGGTAAATGTTCCCTGTTATGCAAGATTTGGCTGTCGCTCGTTGATGCATTGGAAGTGTCCTTTATTGAGCCATCAAATATTGTGTTTACTTACAGTTTCTTGCAGAAATTTTGAGATTTGAAAATTTTTTGTCATCCATAAATGTTTCCACGTATCAAATCAATTAAGTTATATGATATTATAATATGTACACAGACAATTGAAGGTTTGGCAGTACTCTTTCATAATTGGTTTTTAAGATGGCATCACTGTGGTTGACAAGATACTGGATGAAGGACCTACGTGGATTGTTAACTCATCAGACAACTCACACACCAGCAATAATTATGGTGGGATTAACTGAACGATGGGTAGTAGATTTTATTCTCAGAAAAATTCAAAATTCGAAAAATAATCCTCTGCCTGGAGCAGTTCAGATAACTTTAGTGTTGATTGAAGTGGTATTGCCAGACTAGTCTGTACGTCAAATATTTGTAGAAGTAAAAGGCTAAGGCATATCCAGGAACTCTAAGTTTATTCTAATCTCTTTTAAAAGAACTTATTCCATCATTTGATGTACAGAGAGAGGGAGGGGGGGTATAATCTGGGAATAAATAATAGATAATGTACACTTCATGTAATACTCAGAATTAAAATATAAATTTCTCAAATGTGCTTTATTTTTCTAACTGCTTGTGACAAACTGAGGAAAACTGAAACTATATAAACTAACTTCGTTTCCATGCTTCAGTAAAGGGAAGGATAGCATCAAGTATATTTGAATGAGATATATATATATATATAGACTTGGATGTCAGTCTTTAGCATAGAGTGAACAAGTGTACAACAATTATTCACTAATAGGTTCCTAAACTTGAGACAGCTATACTGCATTGAATTGAAAGGAGAAAAAAATAAGGCAATTTCATTATACTAATAAAGAAAATGTTCAGCTAGCACAGATAAAGGAGAAGGGGAGCTTGGTCTCATACACTAACAGTATAACATAGACTAGATCTTAATGAGTGACTCTTGCCTCACCTATCAGTTAGAACTCTGCTGTTCACTTCCTATACTTAGTTCAAGCTTCCCATAAACGTATTATAAAAAGTGCTGTGGTTTTCTTCCATGATGCGTTCTGAATTGTTAGTTACATATGACCTGCCTCAGCAAATATCATGCTAGCTAATTTTCACCCTTAGATATGGAAACTGCCACTTAACAGATCAATAAAAGTGTATGTAATTCATTACTCAATTAAACTCATATTCTCTTTAAAAATTATGGTTAAGATTCACTTGGAAGCCAGTTTTATGTTTGTTACTATTGAAACTAAAAACAAAACCTGTGTACTATACTATAGTGAATACAAAGAAACAAACCAAGCAATAAAGTAAGAGTGCTCTTTCACCATCATACCTTGCCATTCTCTGTGTGAGAGACGAGGATGAATTGCAGCCACTCTTCCACCTAAAACTAACCCACATGTTAAAACCATTTATCAAAGAACTGCGCTGAATGTAAATCCGTGTTGACGTGTCCATTGAACAGTTCCAACATGCTCAAAGTGTGCTATATTTGACAGAAAAAATAGAAGGCGAACAGCAGAGCTCTAACTAATAATGTGTGGGATGAGAGTCACTCTTTCAAGTCTAGACAGTGCCATATTGTTACCATATGAGGCCCAGCTCCCTTTCCAAGCTTCTGTGTCAGTTAAACATTTTGTTTACAGTATACCTGTCTTAAGTGTATGAAACTCATTAATCTTTCCTATGCTGTTTTATAGAAGTTTTATTCATAAATGACGGCGTTTTTTGTGTGCAGGGACTACCAAATGTCTCTGACATTTAAGAGCTAACAATAAATCCTAGATAGTTGTTTAAGTAAGTGAGAGACAAGATGGTCCTTTCCACCTTGATCTAATGGCATAGTTTTCAATTTTGTGGAAGTTATGCATTTTAGACATAAGCAAAATGCATACACACTGTTTTTCGAGTAATATAATGTTTAAAAGAAATTGATAATTGTTACGTATTACAATTTCGAATAGTACGAAACTGAGTTAAGTTTAAATTTAGTAGTTAAATATATGACGCTATATCTCCAATTTATGATATTTGCCAAGATTGGCACATAGTTTTCTATTTTTTTAATAAAAATATATTTTAATACACAAACAATAATACAATTTACAAAAACACTTATTACAAATAGTTATTACAAACAATGATTTATAAACAGAAGTTTCACAAACTTACAACCAATATAAAGTCTTCTTTCTAGTCTGGAACTTTCTTGATATCTTATTGAGGGTTCACGATGAGCGAGTTAATTTCGAGTTGATGTAGGTATAATTCACGGGGAGCTGGCTAGCCCTGTAGTCCTCGCTGATCACATTCTGATTACAGGTCGAGTTACGTCGTAAAAGTACTAATGTCCAATGTGAATCCACTGAAGTTGAATTATTTGTAGTGTTTGAAATATATAAATGTTCCTGGTCAAATATCTGGAGTGTCCCGATTAATAAGCGTTATAACAATCACAGTTATAGTCTCTGAAGTTTATAGCACACCAATTACAGCAACCCAATAATATAAACTCTATTTAGGCGCGTCGAGGTGGTTATATTTATAGGCGTGTGGAGAGTTTCTCGAAAATTCAGATCACGTAACAATACAAAGCTATATTGGCGTTTACGTACACACATATATTGTTGATTCTCACAATTCAGAAATTTTCAGCTCCAGTCATCTCATCAATGTCTTAACAACTAATAGCCTGCTTGTCAATATGTATATTTATTGATGTTTAAACAACACTATTCAAATATGTGGTATCATTTTTGCAAATTTGAAGGAAAGAAAATACTGGCGAGTCTATGCAGGTAGAGGGTAAGTATATAAGTGCGGAGAGTAGTATGTATATGTACATAGAAAGTCAGATAGGGCTTATTACAAATTTTATGATTTTGTTTTATTAATTGTTTCCTGGACCACCGACATTAGCTCCACCTACCACCAGTGGTACGCGTACCACAGTTTGAGAATCTCTGCTCTAAGCCATTCACCTCTATAATGGCAGACATTCTTACAGCACGAACCTGTGTATCAAACTACTAAATTAAAGTGTTATGATAAGCTCAGAAAAATTCGCAAATTCTGTTAGAAAGTCTTAATACTTTCTCAAGCAATAACATCAGTTTTGAAACAAGTCTTTGAAATGAGCTGATATTACTGATAAAATCAACAGATATAAAGAATAATTTCTAAGAGAGATTGACAGGTTTATTTCCCAACATATTTTAAGTAAATGATAATTTTATCAACGAACAACATTATCTACATCCTCAAACAGGGCTTTAAAATAAGTTATAGATCGTCTTATCAGTTTAAAAGATAACGTAAAATAACTACTTTTTAAATTTTGAAAGTCTTATGAATTCTATAAAATATGCTACAGCTTATGAATTACCTTCCTGATAGTTGAAAGAAAGAGTAAAGATAAACACATTGTCATTTCCTCCAGTGTTTACAATTGCCTGTTTTCAACTTGCTGTAGACCATAAAGCTTTAAAATTACTTTTTTTTTATTTAAGTTCCAGTTCTTGTTCTTTTCGTGGTATTTTTATTGTTACGTATTAGAATTTCGAATTTCGAAGCCGAGTTAACTGATAATTTAAATTTCGTAGTTAAATTGTACTTTGGATTT
>NW_013666245.1:312956-314066 GCF_000517525.1 Limulus polyphemus
AACAAGATTGATACACACGGTTTTCGTTTTTAACACAAATACGTTTCAATAGACACACAATAATACAATTTACAATAACAATTATTAGAAATAGTTATTACAAACAATGATTTATAAACAAAAGTTTCTTTCTAGTTTGGAACTCCCTTAATATCTTATGGAGGGTTTACGATGAGCGAGTTAATTACAAGTTGATGTAAGTAAGTTCGCCCAGAAGCTAGGTAGCTTTGTCCTTGGCCACACACGCTAAGTTTTCCACTGTTGAAGTTAGACGATGTTTTCGTAAAAATATTAATGTCCGATGAGAATCCACCGAAGTTAAATGATTTGCAATGTTCGAAAGTTATAAATATTCCTGGTCAAATATCTCAAGTTTTCCGATTGATAAGCGTTATAAAAATCACAGTTATAGCTTTCGAAGTTTATAGCACACTGACTATAGCAAACTAATAATAGATACTCTCTTTTGACTCGTGGCGTTGGTTATATTTATAGCTGTGTGGAGGAGTTCTAGAAATTGCAGTCTTACATAACAATGCAAGTTAAAGCATTTACGTACACATATATATTGTTGATTCTTATTCTCGAGAATCTTCTACAACTTTGGAGAATAGGTGGGAGTTTCGCAATACATAATTAACACTATAAGCTATGTATGTTTCTAAAATATAAACTTAATCTAAAAAAACGTTGATATAATAACAAGTTCGTTACACGGCAGTTTTGCAATACATATCTAACCCTACAAGCTATGCATGTTTTTAAACATAAACTTAATCTAAACAACGTTCATATTAAAATAAATACATAACAACAAATTCGTTACATTATCTATTTGTGAACTTTATGTCAATACTCAACAGGAAGGCATATAAAGCGAATCCTTTTATTCGTATTTTATCATGTAGCACGGTTACATGAGGATAATAAGGAGTCTTGAACATCTTAGAATTTGAAATGAAAGTATGTTAATATATTAAAATCTATATTGTTTGTAAAGTTAGGACACTTCTACATATGTGTGGAAACCTTGCATGAATAATTAACGAATAATTTGTTTTTAACCACAAAAACTACACAATGGGCTATCTGTTCTACTTACTGTGGGTA
>NW_013666245.1:314430-329338 GCF_000517525.1 Limulus polyphemus
TTAAAAGTTCAATAAAAATACATAAAGGTACCAATACTGAAAAGAAAGACATACTGTTTTCAAGAATTCTAATAATAGTGGTTACATAGTTCATTTTAATGCTGAGGGATATACAACATTGGTAGTTTTTCTGAAATTAGATATGAAATTAAATGGGGGGAGTTCAACCTCCTCCCGTCCTATAACCTTCTTCATGTCATCCTGTATCACTGTATCAAATTTTGTGCTGATTGATCAAGAAATGTGAAAACGTAGTACGAACAAATACACATATTGACGTTTATTTATATAGATTACTTAACAGCTTTGATGGTTTTCGTTCTATTTGGTTTCTGAATATGTGTGTATGTGTTTTCTTATAGAAAAGCCACATCGGGCTATCTGCTATGTCCACCGAGGGGAATTGTACCCGTGATTTGAGCGTTTTAAATCCGAAGACTTACCGCTGTCCCACCGAGGGACTTCTGGATATGTTTTCTCACCTATATAGTATTTTGATTTAAACATTTAGATAGATTATTATGATAGCCAGTTGTGCCTTGCTTAATGCCATATTAATAATTAATATTTTAACTAAATCATTTATTGCCTTCAAATCTCCAGTGTTAATTTATGTAAAAAAAAACATTTTATTGGAAAAGATGCTTTTTTGAACAAACATTACAACCACTGAAAATTCTTTCTTACAACCAGAATAATTAATAGTTGTTATAGTAGGTCAAGAATATCTATTATTAAAGGAGAAATCTAAATAAGTGAGTTTTCTTGTGAACAACAAACGTTCACATTTGACTTCCCTCTGACAAATTTCCTTCATTACTCAATACATATAAAAAAATCCGTTGTTTCAGAAAAATCTCACAGATTGACTTTTAGTCTTCTGCACCGAACAATTATGTATCTAAGAAAAAATTTCAAAATTAAGGACTGGGCGTGTCCTATTAGTTATCGTGATCAAAGAATCCAAGGTTTAAAAGGTGATGATGCCATTAATAATCTATGCATTTTTACCTGTGGGTGCGTTATAAAAATGACAGTAAATCCTATTATTTGGTCCAAAGAGACGAGCAAAGCCGACTGGATGCTCTTCTTTCTATCCTGGTGGGTCAACGGTAAGTTTACGGACTTGCGCTAATATCCGGGGTTCGATTCAACGCGGTGTAAAGATAAATCATTTTGAGTTAACAATCTTCAAATTTACTCTTTTCTTATGAGAAAAATTGGCTCTGTTATTGCATTAAAAATCCACAGTGCCCACTTCAGCTATCATGATTTTATAAACCCCTAACCTAATCGCTGAGTCAGCTAAATTAATAAATAAACGAAAAAATGTATTATATGTAATTACTTGAAAATAATATATAACTACTAACATCAATATAAAGAAAGGCCATATCAAGTCTTCTTAAAACAATAATCACAGAAATTTTTTTTATGACGAAATGTTTCACCACTATATCTGTCGTATCCTAGTCGCCCTGTTATTGGGGGAAAGGCCTCTTCGGCACGAGGTATAACAGATGTATAAATACATTCTGAATAACAAAATTTACCCTAATATCAAGTTCAGAATTGTCTTTAAACCATTGTTTCATTTAAGTAATTATTTCAAATGTAAAGACAGGATACCAAAAAAACATCGCTCTTACATCATATATAAATTTGTATGTCCAAGGTGTAACTTTGGCTATGTGGGCTCTACAATACATTGTCTAAGCTCACGTATTAAAGAGCATAGAAAAAACACAGCATATAATCAGTCGCCCATTCTTCGCCACTGCTTACAGGACTGTTACAAAAATGTCGCTTCAAAACACTTCAACATTTTGGGGAGTGCGTGTAGCAAAGAAATACTAGGCACGAAGGAAAGTTTGTGGATTCACAAGATGAAGTATGTAGAAACTGATAGAGTATATACATGAGTTAGAAACTTTAGAAGAGATTCATTTGTAAAACACATGTTGGGTAAAAATACATAGCTCATCTGAGGCTATGTGACTAGTAAGCATCAATTTTTATTGGGTGTTTTTATGTAATTTACTAACCTATTTAATTCTACCTATTTTACTTTTACTATCCTTAACATATTTTCGTAAATGTCAAGGGTCAATGTCGTCCGTTTTATCGTACGGAAAATGATGCATCACGTTTTCTTGAAGCAAAAATTTAGATATCAAATATCATGTAATTAACACGGCAGTATGATGAAACTGGGCATAATAACGTTTATTTTTTTTTCTTTAGATATAGCTAAATAGCCGATAGATAAATCATGATTGTAAATGTTTAGCACTGGCAAAGTTTGGAGTCTGTAACAGTTGACAATCCACAAAGGGCAGTGGAAAATGCTGCTCACGTATTTAAGAAGGTTCTCCACGTGGAAATGCAACAAACATCATGTGCTAAAAAGATGCTTCCACGACATATCAGTTCAACTGTCGCATTACCTCAGGCGGATGGAGAATGAAACAAATATTCATGCTATTCAATAGGAAGACATATTGATCAAGTCACCAGATGCAACGCCTTTAGATTTCTGTGATTGGACTGTTGAAATTAGTGCTTGGAAACTGTCAGTTATGTAAACTACCTGAAAAATAGAAAGCACTTAGGAGCACTGGTGTGCTTTAGAGATGACATTCTTACGGTGAAGCCTTTTGCAATAGAAACTATGCAGTAAGGCTTTTGTCAAAACGCAGACGTCACATAAAGCATGACTTAACAAGGCGGTTTGAGCTATAATGGTGTGGCTTGTATCCAAAAATTATTTTGATATAATGAACCCTATATGTAATATTACTTCATTTTGCTCACAGTTTTTTTTACTCTTTTATTTATGAAGTATTGTATGAAGACGTGTTCCTGTTAAAACTTGTACAAGCATTGACAATTAGAAAGTTGGTATTTGGTAAATAACGAGGAAACTCTAGCGTTTTAAAGTTTTTTTAGCAATAAATTCCTTTTTTTCAGTAAAAAGTTTAATATCACTGGACTGTAAATCAGAATAGAAATCCAATAACTGTAAGTGGTCTTTTCTTAATCGGAGGTAAAAGACAAATAACCTTAGCAAACATATTGATCAGCTATGTGGTCGTTGTGCCGGAAGTGAGATATGACCTGTTTCCAAGAATACGACCCATTTTATTTTATTTTAGTTATTTATAGTATTAGGTTCTTTTGGTTGTTGTTAATTACAAAGTTAAATATCGAAAACGACCTTTAGCGTAGTAAGCCTGCAGATCTATCGCCGAGTCAGTAGGGGCTATAGTATTAGACAGATTGAATATATAACATTAAACTCACTAAATAGCAATAACTACATTAGTAGTTAAATGTGATAAGCATGGTACATTAAGCTTTGCATTTGACAATTCCCCTTCCTTAATAATTCGCTAAGCAGGCCTGACCTTGTGATATGTTTTTGGGTTACGGACCAAACACAACACTAACAACAAGGATATCAAACTGATGACCTCTAAGACAGAGTGGTTATAAAGGCTTTTTATGGTTTGCTTGTCATGCGTGATTAAGACTAACTACTACTAATTCTATTTTTTTTTGAAGATTTTTAGCAACTCGCCTGGTGCAAGTTAATTCATGATTGTTGTTCTCTTTGTAATAAAGTTCAATGTCAGACTTGTAGGCTTAAAAAAAACCTAATACTTTCTCTAACCAACATAAAGAAGCCTTTACAGCATACCAAAACTAATCTTTGTCTATCTCAAAACATGATGTGTCTAATACAGTGGAAAAAATTAAACCATCCGTATGTTGGACAAACCCATACTACCTTTAGAGAAAGGTTATATAACCATACATCCTCTGTTAGGACTACAAAATACCTCCCAGTTGTCAAACATTTTAACCAGCCTGACCACACCATTGGTACTAAAACCGGATTTAAATAAAAAACATAGATCCAAATAAAATGGGTCTACTGAATCAGTATTTTCAACACTTTTACTTTCCCTCATGGTATGAACCTTGACCCCGCTATTAATGATCTGGGTTTTTAACGCAAAGTCTTTCCAGAAATTCTTAGAAATTTCTGATTTTAACGAACGTCTCCACTATTGTATTAATAAATGTTTAACTCCTATTACTTAAAAGAAAGTATTTTTATTTCTGTATTATACTTTGCATTTAATATACAGTGTATATTACTTTTCGTTATCATTTATGTATGTATTCTTGGATTTAACTTCTTGATCTATTAGCTAATATTACATTCTTCCTATTCCTGTAACATAAGTGCTTTTGTTGATAAACCTCCCAATAGTTATGGTATTTTTTTACTTGATATTAATAAGCAAATAGTGAATGATAGTTTTATTCCTAGAGTATAAAAGCCTTTTTAGCGCCGGTTTTAGCAAGCCCGTGGAAAAAGATTTCTCTGTCCAGTAATAAGTTTTTGAAATTTTACCTCACTTGTTCACCCCCATAAATCCAAAAAACTAAACCTGTTTACAGGTATTGTCCAAAACATGCAATGAAAACTTCTAAAAGCTACTTTGAATTCTAAATAATAAGTTTGTTTGTTCGTTTGTTTGTTTTTTAATTATGCACAAAGCTCCACAAGGGCTATCTGTGCTTGGCCCACCACGGGTATCGAAACCCGGTATCTAGCGTTGTAAGTCTGCAGACATACCGCTGTGCCACTGGGGGGCCTAAATAATAAGAACTACTTACGAAAACGTAAACGTGAATTAGACCACTAATTTGTCTGCTACCTCAAACCAGATGAGTACAACAATATACAACGTGCCATCAACCAAAGGAATTCTGTGTTCAATCAAGAGAAGAAATATATACACAGCAAAAAAAACAACAAAAAAAACAAACTTGAACAACTGAGGCAAGTACAACAATGTGAAAGATGATACAACAGCAAAGCACAACCTAATCTTATTAAAAACAGATCAGATCGACAACAAAACGAAAGTAATGTACAACTTCTAAAAAAATGCCTCAATTTCATCTTCAACCACCAGACAATTCCCTGTCTAGAGTTAAAGACCAGCTTAGAAGATTTTTCTAGAAGGGTAGTGATTCACTACATAAAAGAGAAAAATCCACCTTCACCTTAAACAGCATCCAGCTACAAGAAGACATCCAGAACCCCGGCAACCAGACTTTGATAGGTAATTATCACAAAATATGGTTTCCTAAAGTTCCCCAAAACTGTATTTTAAACAACTTTTTTTAAGGAAATCCTAACAAGACCATTAACGTAGTTAACCAAACCCATAAAGTGAAGACCTATCTCACAAGCAACGAGATAAAGTGCATCTATAATCTGAAGAAAGACACTAGCATTAAAATTCTAAAAGCTACCAATGGCAACACTTCTGTAAGCATGAACAACACAGAATACATAGACAAAATGAATGACATCCTTTCAGAAAAAATAAATGCAAACCCATCCCAAACACACATGAAAACAACTGAATAGAACTCTGTCACAAATGAAAAAAAATAATTGAATTACTCAAGATCTATATTTTCATCTAAAGGAAAACTGACTCACACACACTACAACTCTATAGCATTCCCAATCAGGACTGCCCCATACGAACTGTACTATCCACTTATGATTCATTTAACTACAACCTTGGCAGATACATAGCCTTTACTCTCACATCAAACATAACACCTGCAGGTTCCTTTTCTAAAGATGTCTTTAATTTCAGAAACCCATTAAACCAAGTAAGCTCTCAAGCATTCTAGGCCATCTTTGATGTTGTGCCACTTTTCACTGAAGTTCCTGTCAAGGACACTTTTAATATTGCCCTTGACCTCTACTGTAACGACCTTAATCCTTTAATTCACATCCCCAGTACACTCTTAGAATTAACAACAACGAAAATCAACTTCATTTTAAATAACAAAACATTCGTCAAATAGATAATTTAAGCATGGGTAATCCTGTTTTACCTGTTCTCACCAACATATTTATGACCCAGATCGAAGCACAAGCCATACAATCCACACTTTATCCTCCTCTATACTGGTACAGTTATGTCTATGACACTATTTCCGGTTTCACTTATATCGAACTGTCTTTGAACACGTAAACTTCATTCACCCTAACATTAAATTCACTGTTGAACACGAAAATAACAAGCATCTATTGTTTTTAACATTGAAATTATAAAATCTGACACAGTTCAAACCAAAATTCACCGAAAAAATCACTCACACAGGTTTCTACACTCACGGAAGTTCCGCTAATGAATCCAAGGAAAAATTAATAAGCGATAAAACCTTATAAACACAACTTCAAGACTTTGTTCAACTAACTAAATAGATAAATAAATCAACCTTATAAAGCATTCCTTCATTCACCCCAACAAATTTCCACCAACAAATTCTCACACAACCACCAGAAGATAAACCTCAAAACTCAAGTCAAAAACAAAATTAACACTAGTAAACCAAACAACAACACAACATTACAATGCAGTTTGGCATTCATCCCTGAAATCAGTTCAAAAATAATTCACACTTGGAGAAAACTTAAACATAAAATTCCTGTCGACTTCAAATTCATTTCAAATCCCGGCCCTAAACTAAAATCATTATTAAATAGAATCACAAATTGCCAAGGTCATTTATAAAATAACGTGCAATAATTGTCCAGAATTCTACATCGGAGAAAACAAAAAACCAGAGTCACCGAACATAACAAAAACCCTCTCATGCTTATCACCATTGTAACAACAACAAACAAAAACCCACAAACAAACAGCATATCAGGACAAAACACTAATCTTAAACATAGAACCAAACATCAACAAATGAAAAATAAAAGAAGCCATCTTAATTGAACAAAACAGCCCTACCCTAAACCAGCACCCCGGAGTACCAAGATATCTTTAATAAGCTGTTAAGCAATCTCAGATCATGTGACCTCTTTGTTCCATAAATTTGTGATAAAGTTTCTTTCACTACCCAATCAAGCCGTTTCCAAACTATATTTTAAAAAAAATGGGCTTTTCGTAATCAAATATCCTTATAATCATTCACATTTTGTGCTCTAAACTTTTCTACTTGCATTTGAAACAAACTATGTTTGTATTGGCCGTTAGCTAGCTTAATTTAAATCCATCAAATAGTACATTGGAAGATACAGTAGTCCTTATTGTCCATTGCTGAAAGAATCGGTCACTTGAGACACAGCCTGATGTTACTGTACTTTAAAACTACCAATTTGTTCTCTCGAGCTGTCACTGTTGGGTGTTAGACGTTTTTAAATAGCTAGTCAAATAATCGTTTTTTTTTCTTTTTGGTGTAAGGTCACCTTCTATAATGGTTCTTTGGGCGTTTGAAAAATTAGTGCTTTTACCCGTTGTATTCCATAAAAAATCATAACGTTACAATATCTCTAAATTTGTAGCTCTTAATTAAACAATGGCGTTATACGTGTCTTTATTTATTTTTGAAATGCGTGTGGGTTCATAATTAAGTGGCTACTCAGTGCCAATATGGTTGTTGTTTGTTATTAAGCACGAACCTACACAAAGGGCTATCTGTACTCTGCCCATCTGTTTCTAGTAGTACAACTCCGCAGACATGCCGCTGTGCCACTGGGGGCATGTCAGTATGGAAACCCATTTTCAGTATTACATTTACAATATAAAACAGTCAATAATAATATCAAATCTCTCTCATTGTTTTATTCGGTAGTGTGGTCTTTAGTACCTTAATATTTGAGTTTTGAATGACTTTCTACGTATGTCACTGGTTAGTGCAAGTGATTGCATCGAAAGGTGCAAAATATTTTAAACAAATATTCTGATTTTAGCAAAGAACTTTCGAAAACCATCCAGATTAATGTAATTCTCAATATATAAGGATCTGAATACGTGTTCTAATTTATTAAATTTAATACTATGCCATTTTACAACAAGCTGGATAACATAGCATCAAAAGTTCAATACACGAGAAAGCATGCTCTTTAGGCAATGCCATTTAAGTTCATAAGGGCATGTATAAATCAAGTTATTTGTGAGCAAAATTATTTCGAATCATGTTCAAAACATCACGTCATCGTGGCAAAAATCGTTGTTGAGCGAATATTGTAATGTTTTTGTCTTCTCATACTGATTATAGTTGAATTGTCCACCTTTATATTTAGTGGCTTTCATAACCATTATTATTTGAAATTATTAACACTAGGTTTTATATTACATAAGATCAATTCTTGGTTTTTTTATTTATGTTTAAAGGACCAGTTAAAAATAGAAACAATTTTAAAGAGTATATGATACCTTTGTGTCATATTCAGTGATCAATGTTTGACCTTAAAACCTGAAGCATTTTGGAAGGATTTTCCATTAACAAATCGGCTTATCATGTCAAAAGCGATACGTGGTTGGTCATAAGGCAGAATGTGACCTGCATTTCTAACAAGTACTTGGTAAAAATCGTGGACTTGACGAACGTACCCAGCTACCATTTTATCAGTAGTTTTAATTTTCCATATCTGTCTGGAAGAGTTCTTGTACTCCTCGGAATACTTCCACTTGACCGACTGGAGAAAACTTTCTGTAAGCGGAAACGCGATGATTATATCTAGTTGCCCACTGTAGATCATAACTTTGTAATTGTCCATAAGAACTTCAAACCAAGGCTTCACGGATTTCATGATATCTTCTAGTAAGTAATCTTCAACCATGGAACCATCGTTGTAGGTCAAGTTGCCCACGTGGATGGCTTTGCGAACTGCAGGAAGGGCTAAGTATTGGTTGTAAAAGCCAAAATTCTCTGGTGCTTCAGTGTAGAGGAAGTTATAGTAGAAAGACAACCCAGTTGCATTGGCGAAAAAGGATGGTTGTTTAGTTTTGTCTCCATTAAGTATGGAGTCAAAGATATAGAAGGCTTTAAGCCACTGTTCCTCCTGGATATATTGTTGAGCTAATGATGTTTTTTGTCGGACATAATCAGCTTGCCTCTCATCGACTAATCCTACTTGATACAGAAAATCTCCATAGTCTAACATAGTCTCAGGATCACATAAACCATCGCCAATAGCAATTCCTTTAAGGTTTATTTTGCTTTCACTTCCTTCGCTGTGAATTTTGTACGCGATCGCTGGAACATATTTTCCTGAAATAAAAATAATCACTGTATATGATACATTTGAAGACAAAATCTAATACCTTTTTGTTGAGTTACTAACAATTACCTTGACTAACAATTCCTAAAAATCCCTAAGAGATTAGATTAAGAATGAAGTGTTTAAAAATGTAATGGGCCTAATGCTAATTTCTTATGACAAGTAAAATTGTAATTATTCTTCACCAGCATGTGTTATAGCCGTACACACCATAATAATTATTATTGTATCAAATGGTTTATATTTTGAGTGTTTCGACAACTACTGTGTTTGTTGTATCCCAGCTGGTCCACAGAGTTTGGGACTGAGCGAAACGCGTTGTCGATAATGGATATGATAAATATAGTGTGGTTGGTATACTATTATTATACAATCCTCTAATTCTTGAAAGTACCTAAGGGGTTTGATTAAGAATGTAGTATTCAGAAATGTGATAGGCCTAACACTAATGTCTTATCACAAATATAATTGTAACAATTCCCTCTCTCCATTTAAAACTGAGTAAAATATTAAGAGAAACTTGTTAACTTTTATATTATAGTCGTTTATAATCCATTACGTATATTTTAAGTTATAAAAGTTTTTTTTTTTGAAAGGTGAAAACGTGCAAGAAATCCTCACCTGCATAAGATTCTCCAGTAATATAAAATTCATTTTTTCTGTAATCTTGAAAAACTGTAAAAAACTGCTGAAGAGCCTCATAGAGGTCATTTGCCACTTCTGTTTGATTAGTAGCATATCCACGTTTGTCATTTGTGAAGCTAAATCCTGTTCCCACTGGGTTATCAATAAACAGCATGGAGAACTCCTGCGCCCAAGTGTACTTACGAAGCTTAACATTCATGTCCTTTAACACCACCAGGGGTCCATGTTCAACAAAAAGTCCAAACAAAGAAGAACCACCAGGACCACCTTGTAACCATAATAACACTGGTGCAGTAGCAGCGTTATTCTGCAGAAATAAGACATAAAACAATTGAATTAAAAGAACGTTGTAAATAAATAACACACACACACACACACACACACATATATATATAATTACGTTAGATGTAATCTTCTATTTCGGCAAAATATATTGTAATTAAATAAAAGTGTCATTAATCTTGTAAGAAGTAGAACAAAATTGCTTAAGGTTATTGATATGTTAAATTCCTACATGACAATTAAAATAATCTCATAGATCAACAAGCAAGTATGTATTTCATACTGTATTGTTTCAATCTGTGCCAACAGTTTGTAATAAAGATAAATGTACTTCCATTTCGAGTAAATTTGCTTTTCCTCTGGATACATGCACAGTTCTGTTGGTCCTATTGTAAATCTTTTTTGCAATACTTTATTTCTCAGATTCAAAGTTAAATACTTTCCCTTTGTGGTTCAGCGGCAAACGTGATAGATTATATTCTTAGAATTCGAAGTTTGATCCCATTATCGCACACAATTCTGATATATCTTTGTACAGCTTTGAGCTATAGCTCTTTAAACCATGTTAATGCAATTTTTAGTAATTACACTGTTGTATTTCGCCATAGCAAGTAATATTTAACGAAACTATCCCCATTTTTTATGTTTTAAAATTTGCCTTAATTCTGACATATGGATTATATCAAATACAAACCGATTTTTTCCAGTTAAAAACATATAAAAATTTTATGCCACAGTACAACGTGTTATCTGTTATCATTTACTGCACCTCGGACAAACTGATGTCATATGCTTTACACACCATTTGCAGAAATCTGTGTATTTAGTAACTTAAAAACATTGATTCAGTTCTACTTCATATTTCTAAGAACTATTATAAATATCACTCACAAACATGTCATTCAATTGTAATCTCGTTTAATGCAAGATTTAGATATATTCATTTAAGGCTAAAATAAAACGTGTTTATGGTTTGAATTACAGAACAGCGATTAACATGAGTATAATTAATAAATATTCAGGATATCTGGCAAACGTATTGTTTTTTTTTGGTCAACAACATATAAATAAAATGCGACTTCTACACATTACCTTAATGACACAACTGAAGTATTACTGTACCTAATCAAAACATTTTAAAATGTTAAAATCTTTAAAATGAAGATATTAAGATATGATATTAAAAGCCAAATTATATAAGAGAGCAAACTTTGTAAAGATGTAACGTAAAAGAGCGTATGTCAATATATATATATATATATATATATATATATATAGTGAAGCTTGACCCATCTTTTAGTTCATGCTGTTGTTTGTTGCCATTGCGGTAAAAAGAAAAAGGCTAAAATTTAACTAATTTTTTCTTGTTTAATTTACATACTTTTATTTTTTGTTGGACTTGCCTTTTTGTATAACTGTCTATTTTTTGATATTACACCTTTACATGGCTGACCTCTTTATTCTAAAATTAATTAACACTGACTGTTTTTGTACATATTAAATAATTGATATCTCCTCTTGTTGTTTTGATAATTATTTCAAAACTAATTAAAAGATAAGAAGTAAAATTAGAACTCGACTGTTAGGGTATGTTACGTATTACGTAGTGTCCAGGGTCAGTGATGAGGAGTGGAATTCTCCGAAACTAGTCTGGCTCATAGACACACACCCCAGTGAAGGAATAGGCCATTCCAAGCTTTTACTTGTTGTTAAACAAATGTTTAAACAGCTCTATTTATTCAATTATGTACAAGCTGCCCAGTGTCGGCTAACAATACGAAGAATTACATTGTGGCGAAATGCTACAAGTTCTTCAAATACCTATAGAATGATAGATTTCTTTTTTGTGAGTGTAGAACACTTAAATACACCAGTTCGGTATTTTTGGAATTTGTTATTAAGGTTCTCTTTCAACTTCATTAAACAACACAATTTTGTACAAATCATTGAATGTTATGCTACTATTTACAAAAATAAATTCTGAAATCCAATAAAAGATAAGTTCTCTATAATTTTTTCAATTGACAAATGTGATATTGCCCTCACGATAAGACAAAATGGCCACGACAGATAACGGGTTATAGGCGTGTGGAAAGCTCCTCGAAACTTCAATACTGATGCTAACACTAGCGTATATGTACACACATATATTGTTGATTCTTACTCTCGACAATCTTCTAAAACTTTAGAGAATAGGCGGGAGTTTCATAATACATATTTAACAGTACAAGTTATGTACATTTCTAAATTTAAATTTAATTTAAACAGATATCGATATTAATATATACATATAATAATAAATCCGTCAGAAGTAACACATATGTAGCGCCTTACATCACTATGCCATTACTTCACTTCAAATTTTACCCCTGCTCCTAGTTTAATCCTAGCGGCTGTGGATTAATATATTAATACACGTGCTAGTCTTTTTTTGAGTACACGTTTTCCTCTTCAGCAAGAAGAAGAGTTTCCAGTTTATGACGGCTTATTTCTCGTAATCTAAAACAAATGGGGAGCTGCTGATTTTACTACTGTGCAAATATACTTTCGTTAACGAAAACGAAAGTGAATACGAAAACAAATATTACTTGAACGAAACGAAAACTAAATGTTTCTTCAAAACAATCACGAATGAAAATTAAAATTCTTAAAACGGCAACAATAAACAGCAATTGGTAACAATTCGTTCACTTGAAAAGTTTTCAACTTTCAGCTAATTTTCTCTCGAAGGCAAATGTTTTAAATTTATTTATGGTATTGGAAAAAGCAATAAGGGTCAGTCTGTGAATGATACTGAGTTTACTAGGCATAACTGTCAGCACAGAGTAATCCTTTTCGTCATATACAATCATAATGGAGACTAATTACTGTAAATAAGTTATATCTGAAATTGTTTTGCAAGTTGTATATAGTAAGTTTAAATATTTATCTCTGATGCCTGGTCACTAGTCGCTTAATACCAGTGTTGTGGTTATGGTCTGGATTCTGGAATATAGCTAACAGGTACATTTGCAAGTTTTCGTTTTTTGAAAGGACTAATGACTAATGTCCCCCAGTGGCACAGTTGTATGTCTGCAGACTTACAACGCCAGTAACTAGGTTTCGATACCCGTGGAGGGCAGGGCACAGGTAGCCCATTGTGTAGTCAAAGAAACTAATGACTAAAATTAAATTTTTTATTACTTTTCATTTAATTCATATATTGTTCAGAATATTTAAATTGTCAGAGTAATTACTAGTAATTATACACTTAAAAGAATTACTCTATACACAAGTGATTTTGATTCAAAACTCAAAACAGAATGGAAACCAAAATTAACATCAGATATTCAAAACTAAAACGGAAACTATTATTAAATAAGCAAAACGAAATTAAAACTAAAAGTGCAACGCCAAAAGTAAAACTATTACTAACAAGCAAAACGAAATAGAAACTACAACTAAAATATCACTGCCGCTGTGTGAGAATGTTTAGATTTGTTCAGAAAAATTAGAATAGTGGCATTCCAACATGCGTAACAGCTGTGACAATATCCCAGATTTGGTAAAAAGAATTCGTTCCTGCATATAGTCACAGCAGTGTTATTCCATCCTTCAGTTCTAACTTGACTGGAGTCACCATCATGCTTCTATATGTCTATCTTATACTACTAATAAAATTTGTCCTTTCGCAGATATTTCGGCAGCTTATATTTTGTAATTTTATGTTTAATTACTGGACTTCACTATTACTTCGTAGGCTTTATTGTTTTGCTGCAGACGTAAGAAAAAGCTATTTTCATTGGTTTTAGGAAGATGTAAAAGTCTTTTCTAATATGGTGATAAACTACATTTTTATGAATTTCTAATTTGCATAGTATTTACTATACAAATAACAGAACAACAGACACTATCGCTAGAAGTGAGGATATTTAAATGCTAAATCAATGCAGCATAATCACCGCGTATAAGCTCCTAGATCTAATAATTTTATGTTACAAATCGTATTATGACTATAGTTCGTATTAATCTTCTACAACCTTCTACAAGGTTACAGGTTTACAATGCTAAAATCCGGGGTTAGATTCCAGGCGGTGGATACAGTAGATTGTACAATGTGGCTTTGCTAAAAAAACATAAACTAACGAAAAACTACAATATATATATATAGTCTGACTTTTTTCTTTTTTAACTGTTATCAATAATGATATTAAGATATTTGATACTGCTCTTTCTGTTGGCAAAATTCTTTATTTCAGAAAGGACTCATTCAGATCTCTTAACATATAAAAGAAATAGCACAACTTAATGATTCCATATTTACATAGCAGTTATTGCGTATCCTGTAAAAATTATCGTGTTCGTCGGAGTGTAGTCATATTTATCGTAAGATGTGGTATCTTGAATAACTACAAATAAAGTAAAATTTCACAATAACTCAACCATATTTACATCCACAATTTCGTATAGACTTACTGGTCAATAGCCATGGCAAAATCCTACCGAATAAATAAAGTACATTAAAGATACGATAATAAATATACAAAGTCGTGTTTATTATACCACAAGCTTACTGGGGACTTAATTTGCTATAACTTAGGATGGAAAGTTAGTGTAGAAATAGTAAAATGTGTTGCTGATTGAGCATTTCTTTGATTGCAAGAATGAGTAATTGGTTATTAGCCGTTTTGGGACATTTTGTTGTTCATTTTTATCTCACCAGTTATTAGAATTTCTAATATAATTTCTTTTTCGTTAATTGTCAGAATAATAAGGCTTTTACTTATACTTCTTAATAGTATAAATATAAACTGCGTTGTTTTTGGGCTTAGGATTCTTCTACAGTAGGTGTCTGTGACTTGTTAGCGATAAATTCAACGATGA
>NW_013666245.1:329348-338730 GCF_000517525.1 Limulus polyphemus
ATGTATATATATATATACATACATACATACATTCGGAACAAGTTAAACATGTGTACGAACAATTCTTCACATTATAGAGACTACGGGCATATTATAAACACTATATATAGTTCTCTTCTTCTTGTCAAAAGTCCACTTCGGCCAATTAAATTACTTTAGAATTTCAGTTGACAAGCCGAACTCTCTTTTCTATTGCTATCGCACTAGTATTCTGTGTGTGATTCACTTACAGTTGTGGCGCGAGTTACGGTAATCGTTTGGTCTTCTTTCTTCTGAATATCCCCTGTTCCTTTTATGAAATTGCACTCAGACTGATTCAATTACTTTAAAACCACGCTTTGATGGAATAAATTATTTTTCTTATCTTCTTTTCTACTGGTAGTCTTACTCTAACATGTTAGACGTTAGGCCTATCACTTCTACGATACTTTAACTTCACGCTGAACTTTTCCTTGGCTTGAAACTTTACTTTCTTCTGTTATTATATGTCTGCTGCTTCCCGCTCGTCTCACACTATTTATATCTTTATCACCTAATCGTCTATCCAACTCCTATATTCTCGTCGTCAATATATTGCACGCGACGTTCAATAGTCTATGCATCATTGAATTATTAACAAAACCTCTTACACTCGTCTGCTTTTAACTCTTATTATAACAAAAACTAAACAATAATAAAATATTCACTCATAAAAACAAATCGATCAGTAACATCTAAGCTAAACAGTATTTTATATAATGACAACCACCCGTTTTACAAATCTCTGCAAGTATCTAAATCAAATCTTTTTCTACCTTACACACTCACACACACAAAACACATTCGTTCAGCAGCTCCTTGGAGAGTCACAGTTAGAATGAACCAGCTCGCTGGAGAGTTTATCTGCTTGACCTGCCTCACTGACTTGCTGTAACCTTTAATTTTGACCTTGACCCTCCGACATCTAATCAACTCTAAGTTGAGTCATAGTACAAATTTATACCAACTTTCGTCCAAATCCATTTTGCCTTTTTCGAGAAATCTTGCTGACAAATACACACAGAGACAAACACATGGGTGAAAACATAACCTCCGCCACCAAACGTGACGGAGGTAATTAAAAAGAAAGATAACAAATTATTTGTTGAATAACAATAAAAACCAGTGGGACATAGTGCATCTTTGTACGAAACAGAATAATAAATCTAAATGTAAACACTAATTTACATATATTGTTAAGAACACGTTTCAACCTTTTAATTTGCAGAAATTTGGGGTTCTACAGCTTCTTCGTGAAAATGAGCCACTTGACTACAAGTAATCTATTTTCTGTGAAATGTTATTAAAGCAAAATTTCTGTGCAGTATTAGAAAACAGTGTGCTTAACACACTTACAAAAATTAGGTTCACTTAATATTTGTTTATCACTAGTAGTACTTTTATTCCGTACAATGACTTCACAACAGAAGTAAAAACAGCCAAAACTAATGCTAATAGACTTGCTTTATAATTACTCATGTACTGATTTGATGTTTAATATATGATGTGTTATTTTTAGAAACTTTAGTACTGATACCTAATGTCATAAATGAACTGAATCGATAAAGTTCGACACTCTGTACAGTCGGATTTTCTTCATTTGTGTGGATTCGTTGCATGAACTTCGTCATGATTTAACTATATTTTTAAGGTTTTATTTTATTTAGTGTTGCAATTACTGTGTTTTTGTAATTTATAGGGCACTGATAGCAACACTAAAAAAAATAAGGACAGTAATAAACACTAATAGGAAAATCATTAATACTTACTAAAGCAGGAAAAAACCAAAAAAACATGTTGCTGTTGTATTGTTTGTTTACTGTAAGCAATGCTGCATAACTGGTGATGTTTGGCGCAGATGGTAAAGGTCCGACTAAGCTATCCTGTCGAGCCTTCTCTATATTTCCTGATTCAATTAAAGGAGTTAAAAACAACGGGTTGCCTGTTTCAGATCCATCAAGAAGTACAGGCAAAGGCTTTGGGAACCATTGTCGCAGCGGTCCTTTCCCAGCTGCCACATGTTCTAAAGAGAACATAAACAGGGATAGGCTTAGCCCTACTCTAAAACTAAGAATTGTTTGCATCATTTCGAGAACCGACACGACCAAGATCCAGTAGTTAACTCTTACTTTTAAAGCGTATCTATGATACAACCTTTATTTTTCTTTCTATTTTTTTTAGCAAACTCACGCAGTTTATAATCTCGAGTCCAAAGTTCACGTCATACAAGACGTTCACCACCTGACACTCATGTGATCAGTGTCATGAGAAGACTGATTCGAAAATATTACCAGAAATAACCTTAAAAATAGTGTAATTATAAGGAAAAATCAGAATGTCCTGTAAAATTTCCCGTTGTAATTTTTTTGGTTGAAACTTTTGTTGAGAAGGCCCTAATCACATTGTCGGGGAATCGTATGTCGAAAATTATATTATTTTTGCTAATAAAATATTTAGATATTTTGCAGGTTAGAAGTAACATTATACGCTCTATCTATACAATGCTTTTTATAATTACTCTTTACTGTTTGATTCATTTTTCTGAAAGACAAAATAAAAAATTATATATAAACCAAGTCTTTAAGAAAAAGTATAAAATCACGAAGGTTCAATAGGCTTAACCAGAATGATATAATAAAGAACACCTTTTTTTGCCAAGTCGTCAATGTTATGAGTTTACATTAAATGTTCTTTACTAATGAATAATAAGGTGTATGCAGTGGCGAAAGTACGTCTCCGCAATTGCCAAATGCAGCCAAAAGGGGGACCGAATGGCCTGACAAACTTAAGAATTGCTGAAAAGGAGAGAAGAATACAGTTTAATTTTTTGAACTAAAGAGCTGTTGAACTATTCTGGTATAGTAAACACATTTAGTGAAAGGACAGAACAGAATGAGTACATACACTGACTGCCTCAATTAATGGTCCGTATTATCATTGTGGAAATACACTTTGGATGTAGCAAAGAATGTAACTAAGTATTCTGATCCCCGAACCTTGCTTTAGTGGATGTTCTAGCACTAGCCTATCCATGTGAGTTCTTGTTAGACACTGCCACCAACAATGGAATCAAAGCAATGTATCACCGTTGCAGGGTGGAGTATAATTTGTCATATTCTCATGTCACTACTTGCCATGCAGCAAGGTATAGCCCAAACAGTATCGACAGAGGTGGCTTGTATAAATGCACATAACCTGTGGTATCTGTATGGTCAGTTACAAGTGAATGAAAGTGCGCTTTACCATTGCTATAAAACACTGAGCCATGGTTTTTTACTCTGCTGAAGATAGTCGTCCTCAGTTCCCTATGAGAAGAGATTATCTATACTTTGCATAACACAAAGACTGGAGGACAGCAAGATATTACTCACACTTGTGCTAAAACTTAACAGCATTTCTTCTGGTCACATTTGAGCCCAAATGTTCAGCAATGGTGTGAATACTGCACAGTGTGTGCCACCCAGAGAAGGAACTGGTTGAGAAAGGGTAAATCCAACAGAGAACTGTTGGATTTCTGCAGATGAAAACCCTGGATATTACTGGTCCACTTCCAGGGACTATGTGAGATCATTTTTACATACATGCTATACATTTCTTTAAAAAGTGGATTAAAGCTTATTTGTTGGTCAGTACATTGGCATAGTCCATTTCTAATATGTTGGCAGAGAACTGGATAACATGGTTTGGGTCATTGTAAGACATCTACATGGATCAGGGAGCCAATTTCAACAGCCATTTGATGGTTTGGCAGAATGGGTGATGCATACAACCAAGCATATGCTTGTGAAGTTTATGAATCCCAGATGAATTGACGGGATTGAACACTTGCCATGTATGATGATGACATACAGAATAGTGGAGCTGGAATTTGCCAAACCTGTTCATACTACTCCCTGTTAAAGTGGATCACCCAAAAACTTCTCACAATGTCCACAGAAATACCTGAAGTGATTATTGTCTATGATAGTCAATGCACATGAGTTCGCCTAAGAAATAGGAAAGTCCCCTCAAAGACAGAATAAATGCTGTAGCAAAATGGTAAAGTAATGGATATTACAGTTTAGAGATTACGTCTGGTTTTGATAAATGCTGGTAACACAGAAACAATTTGTTTTAGGCTGGACTGGTCTATACCTGATACTCTAGCAAATTTTTCATTAATATACAATTTACAACAGATGTGGGATGCGCAAAAACATGTGAAACACACTAATAAGCTAGTATACTGACTTAATTAACAGTCTGAAAATGAGACCAATGAGTCAGTAGAGGACAAGGATGCCGTATAGAGTCATACCAACTCATCCATTGAAGGGGAAAGAGCTGAAAATACTTATTTCGCTGTCCAAAATGAGCCAGATCAGGATTCACTGGAAATAGATGTGAAAGACAGCTCTGACTATTGGTTTGGCCACTAACATCAACCTTCTGATTATTATGGGTGGGACTGATTTACTTCATAAGCCAAAACACTTATTAGAGTGAGTGATCAATAACTAAGTGCTTTGTGAACCTTTCTTTCCATGCCACCAAAGATAGTTTCTTTAAATGTGACATCTACCACATATTGGACGATAGCTGCTTGATTACTAGTTAGGACTGACTTTTAGTCCAGAAACAAAAAGATAAAAGAAATTTGAGTTCCATGCATTCTAAGCTATTGAGTGGTATGGCAAGATATGATGTTTATATTAATTACATTCAAGTGATTGAAAAAATCAAGACCAAAAGAATGTCACGATTGCTACTTTCTAAGCCCTCAAATGGTGACATGAAATATTGTATGGTTAATACTTGGTCATCAGAAGTTAATACAGCTGGAGTGGATTGATATATTACTTAATACATAAACAGTTTGCACAATTGAAGATGCTAGCTAAGAGAAGGCTTTGCAACCCTTGCTCTCTGAGTTGTCAGGTGGTATTTCATGGTATGATGTAAACTCTACATTTTGTGTGTTTACCACTTTGTTTACTTCATAAGACAGAACAGTTCAACGAGCAGCGAGGGAGTATATATTGAGATACAGTAGGAAGAGTACATATATTATTTATTTGACTTTTAGTTGAAAATCTCAGCTCCTCCAAATTGTGTTAGGGATAATTTAGCTCATGACGCCTGAAATATAAGTGAGTGGAGTTTGATGATCCATAGATGGCAAAAGCATCATTATTGAGAGGTAGCTTTAGAAGGTAACTCGAGAGGTTTATCTAAGTAATTCATGTGGGAGCCAGAGGCAATTTTTTATAAGCTAATAGAGTAATTGACAATGTGTAATGGTAATATACATATATAGCAATACATTTATATAAACAGATATATGAGTGTGGTCTCAGACCATACATATGAACATTACATTCATTGATTCGTTTATGTTATACAACACATACAGTTGTTCATTTGTTTTATAACCTAAATGAGAACAAACAGTAAGCAACAAAGGCATGGAGACAAAGGATTGGATCTCGATGTGAAAAACTGATGAGTATGCGGTTAATTATGTTAACTGACCTGGAAAGTGTTACTGAAAAACACAGTGCACCTGAAATTTTCATTAATACTAGGAGGAGAATATTTTGCTTTTGACATTGAAATATTTTGCAATAGAGAATTTTCATGGAAGAGATAAAATTAAAAAGGAAACTCACTCTATGTCTGAGAGAGAAAAAGGTTTTAAGTGGGAGTTTTCATAAAGAGTAGCACAAAGGATATTTCAATTGGTGAAAATATCACTAGTAAATGAAATTTACAGACAGCAGCTTAGGTATCATAACAAATATAAATATGCTTTATCCAGTGTTTCATTTTGTTTTGATAGAATGTTTTCAGCCATACAGATTGAAATATCTTTAATAAACATCCAGTTTTGCTGAATATTTTCTTAGTATTGTTTCATGACAAAGTGCAGTATTAAAGGATGAAAATGCAAGCTATAATTCTACTAGGGGAGACAGAAAGTAGAACTCACAGGGTGAAAATGTTGTAAATAACACCAAAATCCAGTACACAACTTGTAAACGAAAGGAAGCTCACAGTGTAAGACAATGGAAGTGTTGGTGAAGGTTAACAGTTGGAGTCATCTAATCTGAGTCACATTTTGCATGTAGAAACCTGCTGTAATCTTATGACTCCCGTTCTTTTCTATTGTATATGGGTACTATCTACATGACAATCAGATGGTGGGAAGAAGAAAGAGGTTGGATTGGAGAATTTGGCATGAGTTACAGTTGTCCAGCAGGAGTAACAGAGGGCGGTCCAGGCACAAGTAGTTGGTAAATCAGAGACTCACAGAAGCGTGATAATCGGGAAATTATCCATTTCTCAGGATACAAGTTTCATGGTTTACCAGAACCTTAAACTATAATACATAATTATAATTATTCATTATGACGTATTTAATCACACACTTTAAGTCTAATCTTTGATTAATTAAAATTCATTCAACTTTGCATTTCAAGCTGAACGTTTAGTATTTAAGGTCAAGTTTTAGCTAGTCGGTATTTTTTCTCGATTGATCAGTGGTTCTCCTACCTTAGTCTAGTACTAGTGCTCCTGAAGCCTTAATCTCATGCTGCATAATGGAATAATTTTCATATGAAACTCTCGTATTTCTGATAAAAACTCAGGACTTTTTCCTTAGTGAGGGTTTGTTTGTTTGTTTGTTATTAAGCACGAACCTACACAAAGGGCTATCTGTGCTCTGCCCACCACGGGTATCAAAACCCGGTTTCTAGCGTTGTAAGTCCGCAGACATACCACTGTGCCACTGGGGGACCCTTAGTGAGGGAACTGATGAAGTTATCAAACCTAAGACTCCAGGGACTGGTCTGATGCTTACCGTGGCTGAGCCCATGCATGAAGATGCATTGCTGACTGACACATCAATTCCGTTTTTACAATCATCTTTTGTAGTTCATAAATTTATTTGTCGTCGCTGTTAGCAAGTTTGTATTGGTTCTACCAAAAGAAAATTAGGTATAAAAGAACACGTTAACCTAAGATCACCAACTAAGTCAAATATACTTGAGCACGAGTGTGACGTTGTCGTCCATTCCAGTTCGTCTACGTTTTTAGCCATGGCCAATGATAAACAGACCGTCTGTGTTGATCGGTGTTTAGTCGTGTTATGCGTGACGTGGGAGGATCAGGTCATATTTAAATTTCTTCCTCTCACCTTTACGGTTTGTATGTTTACTGTTAAATACTATAGTTATTTCAAAAGATCATGGCACCAACATTAAGTTAATTACTTTGATTCTTCTTCCCTCTTCAGGGCCATGTCCATGAATATTATTGTACCACTGGGGGGGGGCATGAATATTAAGTTTATAGCATTTAGTGCTATTTCACTACTTTTCTTCATTTGGTGTGTAAGATATTTCACACTTGTAAATAGTTCCATAGCAAAATGTCACTTTTCACTTGATAAAGTTACCAGACACGTATTACACATAAATACCCTATTGAATACAGTTTTGATATCTAAATCTAAATGATATTTATGATCTAGTACAGGTGGACTTTTGTCATTGTACATATTGAGTGGAGAGAGATACTTAGAACCATCCCCATCATGTATGATATAACGATCTATAGAGGTTAATGAATTTTTTAGAAATTTTTATCAAAATATTTGAATGAGTAATCTAGTAAGTTTGCATATTTGCATATTAATTTTATATTTGTTGATCTAGGTACTCTAAAAGCTGATTACTGAGTTTGTATTATTTGTAGTCTGGTAATGTGCGATTGTGCATTGTTACTCTATGCTGGGCAGGCATATTCAAGTAGCAACAAAACATTTATTGTAAAATTGTTTGGATGTAGGGATGGAAAAATATCGGAAACTACAGAGCATTTGGGATGGGAGGAAAATCTGCACTGTCGATGGTGGAATGCAAGGGATGGGTAAGGCATGTTTTATAGTTTCTGATCTTTTTCCATCTCTACATCCCAACAATTTTAGAATAAATTTTTTGTTGTTGCTAGTTTCTGCACTTTTTACAAGTCGAAGTCTTGACTTCCAGTGGGGCTGTAACTTTTAGGTGGAAGGCACCATTTCACTAACTTAGTCAGTTCTATTCTATAGGGAACCATAATATATTCTATAGTGTTACTACTTGAAGCAAGATAAGTCATGGCCAGGATACTGCACGGCGCGGTAAGGAGTATAAGGTAGATTATCTACTTCAGTATAACGCATATTAAGGCCTACTGATCAGAGACCATTATTAGTTCTTTGGACTGTACCTAATCTATCATGGATTACTTGTTGCTCTAGATATGAAAAGGCACATTCTAGAGAACAGTGAAGTGTTTTGGTATGCAGGCTGGTCGTAAGCACACTGTGGTTTACGAATTACAGCAGGCGGAAAAGAAGAAAAAATCGATATTTTTGCGGCCCGTTTTATAGACGCCAAAGAAGGTTAGCCGAGTTTTAGAGGCAGTTTTGTACTTGATTAGTGAAGGGCTTTCGACTCTATACCTTTGGCTGGGTTTTGCCGACGTCTGAGCATACGCGCTACCATACACAATATACAAGCTGTCATTTTTAACCAGACCCATCGCTACATAAAGATTACTACCGCGCTCCCTGATTACTGGTCGTATATATTGTTTATTTATTTTAATGTTTCGTGGTAATGCTTCAATGCTTTTACCAGACAGACTCCTAGCATAATTTGCTCGTTATCCTATTTTGCTTGTAATCTGGGTGATATGGTTATTCCATGTTAATTTCGAATCAAAGAAATTTTGCTGATGTGGCGATATGAAGACAGACCCATGTAAGTATAAATCTGCTAGGTGTCTACGTGTTTTTATTGATTTTGGAAATAATACTAAATTGATTTTTGTACATTCATTTTAATTCTATGTTTTTAGCAGTATTCCACTATCTGATGTAGAACTGGTTGAAATTTGTGGCGGCTTTTGAGGGAGTTTGTGAGCTCTTCCAAATCGCCACATCGTCTGCGAATTGGGAGTAAGATTAACATTTTGATCTGTTAGAGGCATATCGCTTACATATATGATGAAGCGGATAGGGATAACTACCCTTCTCTGGGGAACACCCGCCTCACGAGTAGGTTCCCTCCACATTCACTCAACGTTTTCTATTTTCTAAAAAGCTAGATAATCAGTGAATAACACCTGTCGGTAATTCCATTTATTTCATTTTTGTAGCTTATTCCATTATACCAAACATATCGAGAAAGCAGGCGACAGTGCATTTGTCTTGATTAAAGCTATCTATTGTGGTTTCAGTTAATCTAACTGAATGATCTGTGGTTTGCCGAAATTTTCTGAAAATGGTTTATACTTCAGGTAATTTTGTTTGTTTGTTTGTAATTAAGCACAAAGCTAC